>NC_134354.1:123445266-123745266 GCF_048569485.1 Anomaloglossus baeobatrachus
AACAATAGTAAGAATGTATAAGGAGAGCTCATTACAAAATGACAAATATGGGAAGGATGTGGTTTGTGAGACAATAAAATCATGGACATAAAGAATGTGCATATGATGAGGGTGGCACAGTGGCTCAGTGGTTAGCACTGCAGTCTTGCAGCGCTAGGGTCCTGGGTTCAAATCCCACCAAGGACAACATCTGCAAGGAGTTTGTATGTTCTCCCCATGTTTGCCTGGGTTTCCTCCCACGCTCCATAGACATACAGATTGGGGCTCTAGATTGTGAGCCCCAATGGGGACAGTGTTGCCAATGTATGTAAAGTGCTATGGAATTAATAGCGCTATATAAATGAATACAATTATTATTATTATTATTATTATTATGATGCACACTAATACATGATGACTGATACTCATAGATAAGATGCAAAGTAATGAGTAAACATGCATAATACACATGAGTAGAACAATGGCCACACAGGCAAAATACGCATCTCTAGAACATTAAGCAAAAAAGTCTAATATACATAAAGGTATAACATACATATGCAGCACAATAAATTGGTTGGTTCCAATGGAACTAACACCTAAGGGGGTGTATGTAGCAACAGGAAAAAAATACAAGCAGGAACCCTGTAGAACAGGTTACAAATAGATGTAATATACTGTATGTGTGATATTGTATGGGCTTAAAGGCTCTGCCACCCCTAACCTGAAATCCACTGTTTTCTTAAAGTAGATGTGTTGTGCATCGGACGGATCCGCTGTGTCATCATCCCTGGGCCATGGACATGCAGGAAAGAAGTGGCCAGTCCTTCATGTGTTACCAATTCAGGACTCTAAGGAGAACTGCCACAACTGCCCAACTGCCACACCCTGGTTTCCCAAACCCCTTCACCCTCGGGTGATTTTCCGTTTTTCGTTTTTTCTTTTTGCTCTCCTTCTTCTGAGAGCCGTAACTTTTCTATGTTTTCATCAATCTTGAGCTACGAGGGCTTGTTTTTTGCAGGACATCTTGTACTTTTAAATGAAACTATAAGTTTTACCATATAGTGTACTGGAAAACGGCAAAAAAATTCCAAATGCAAAAAAATTTGAAAAAAAAGTGTGATTGCACAACTATTTTGGGGGCATTTTATTCACCGTGTTCACAATATGGTAAAATTGATGTGTCGGTGTGATGCCTCAGGTCAGTTTGTGTTTGTAGTCACCAAACATGAATAGGTCTCCATTAGTGATGAGCGAGTACTAAAAAGCTCGGGTGCTCGAAGCTCGGGCCGAGCCTCCCAAGATACTCGTGTACTCGGCCCGAGCAACGAGCCCAATGTTATCCTATGGGAGACCCGAGTATTTTTGTGAAATGACCCCCCGGCAGCATGGAGAAACCCTAAAAATGTCACAAAAGTCTCAGAAGAGTGCTCAAATGACATGGCAACAGCATGGGGAAGACCCCTTGAAGCATTTATCACTGAAAAGTCACAGCTGTGAACAATTTTGTCCGCGTTTTACGCCATTTTTACGGACTCACCAGAAAACCTTCCAAAATGACCCCAAAATGATTTTTCATGGCGGAAATGTTAAGGGCACATACCCAATAGTGAGATAGAGCTGGTGTATGTTACTTTTTGAGATTAATACATGAAAGATTTTACGTGAAAACATTGTGTGGCACTCCGATGTCCCTGAGAAGAGACGTACATGAAGGCCTCTTGAGTCTAATGTGCCCATTTTGAGGAAGTGAGTCTTTGTAGTATTTTCCTTTGCCAGGGCAGTCCAAAATTGTGAGGTTCACCAATGCCCCTGCATAGAGACGTGCATGAGGGCCTGTAAACCTGAAGTGCCCATTGGAAGGAAGTGGGTGTATTATAGTATAGCCCTTTGGCAGGGCAGCCAAAAATTGGGAGGCTCCACGTTGTCCCTGGGTAGAGACGTGCATGAGGGCCTGTAAACCTGAAGTGCCCATTGGAAGGAAGTGGGTGTATTATAGTATAGCCCTTTGGCAGGGCAGCCAAAAATTGGGAGGCTCCACGTTGTCCCTGGGTAGAGACGTGCATGAGGGCCTGTAAACCTGAAGTGCCCATTGGAAGGAAGTGGGTCTATTGTAGTATAGCCCTTAGGCAGGGCAGCCAAAAATTGGGAGGCTCCACGTTGTCCCTGGGTAGAGACGTGCATGAGGGCCTCAAAACATTAAGTGTCCATTGTCAGGAAGTGGGTGTATTATAGTATAGCCCTTAGGCAGGGCAGCCAAAAATTGGGAGGCTCCACGTTGTCCCTGGGTAGAGACGTGCATGAGGGCCTCAAAACATTAAGTGTCCATTGTCAGGAAGTGGGTGTATTATAGTATAGCCCTTAGGCAGGGCAGCCAAAAATTGGGAGGCTCCACGTTGTCCCTGGGTAGAGACGTGCATGAGGGCCTCAAAACATTAAGTGTCCATTGTCAGGAAGTGGGTGTATTATAGTATAGCCCTTAGGCAGGGCAGCCAAAAATTGGGAGGCTCCACGTTGTCCCTGGGTAGAGACGTGCATGAGGGCCTCAAAACATTAAGTGTCCATTGTCAGGAAGTGGGTGTATTATAGTATAGCCCTTAGGCAGGGCAGCCAAAAATTGGGAGGCTCCACGTTGTCCCTGGGTAGAGACGTGCATGAGGGCCTCAAAACATTAAGTGTCCATTGTCAGGAAGTGGGTGTATTATAGTATAGCCCTTAGGCAGGGCAGCCAAAAATTGGGAGGCTCCACGTTGTCCCTGGATAGAGACGTGCATGAGGGCCTCAAAACATTGTTCCCATTGCAAAGGAGCGGGTCTCCTGTCGTTGTAATGTCCATTCTGCAAAGAATGGGCGAAAAAATTTACCACTGGGGGTATACCTGAAACAAAGGCCTAAGTATTGCAATTTGTAACGGTCATCATCATGGTGGCGCATGAGGAGAAGGAGGAGCAGTCCAGCGATTATCCAAAGTCCAGAAGTGTGTACCCATGGGTGAGTGGAGGTACATGGCAAACTTTAAATTCCGCTCTCATTTGCTGGTGGTGTGGTGAAGTCTGGCCCAATCCAACCCTTGTTCATCTTGATCAGAGTCAGCCTGTCAGCATTTTCAGTTGACAGGCGGGTGCGTTTATCTGTAATGATTCCACCTGCGGCACTAAAAACACGCTCTGACAAAACGCTAGCAGCAGGGCAGGCCAGGACTTCCAAGGCGTAGAGAGCCAATTCATGCCACGTGTCCAGCTTGGATACCCAATAATTGTAAGGCACAGAGGAATGTCGGAGTACAGTTGTTCGATCTGCAAGGTACTCCTTCAGCATCTGGGCAAACTTAGGATTTCTTGTGGCACTACCCCGCACCTCAGGGGCTGTGGTACGTGAGGGGCTGAGAAAACTGTCCCACATTTTAAAGACTGTTCCCCTACCTCTGGCGGATTGGACTTGTGCCTCTCTCGGCTGTACGCCTCGGTTGTCCACTGATTCCTGACCTATGCCGCTAGCATTTTGTGAGGGGAATGCTTTGCCTACTTCCGTGACTATGGCCTTCCGGAACTGCTGCATTTTGGTTGACCTCTCCTCCACGGGAATAAGAGACAAAAAGTTCTCCTTGTAGCGTGGGTCTAACAGTGTTACCAACCAGTAATGATTGTCGGCCAAGATGTTCTTAACGCGAGGGTCACGAGACAGGCAGCTTACCATAAAGTCAGCCATGTGCGCCAGACTCTTAACAGCCAGGACTTCAGTAGCCTGACCAACAAGATGACTGAACATGCTGTCCTCCTCCTCCTCCTCCTCCTCATCTACCCTGTCCTCTGGCCAGCCACGCTGAACCGAGGATATGACTGGTGTGCATGTCATATCCTCAATATGGCCGGAGAGTTGCTCCATGTCTTCATCCTCCTCCTCGTCATAGTCCTCCACTGCACGTTGTGATGAGACGAGGCTGGGCTGTGTGTTATCATCACCCACACCCACTACTGTTTCTTGCTGCAACTCATCGCGCTCCGCCTGCAATGCATCATGTTTGTTTTTCAGCAGAGACCGTTTTAGAAGGCAGAGTAGCGGTATGGTGACGCTAATAATGGCGTCATCACCACTCACCATCTTGGTGGAGTCCTCAAAGTTTTGGAGGATGGTACATAGGTCTGACATCCATCTCCACTCCTCAGGTGTTATGTGTGGAGTTTGACCCATTTCCCGACGGCTTAGGTGATGCAGGTACTCAACAACTGCCCTCTTCTGCTCACATATCCTGACCAACATGTGCAGAGTTGAATTCCAACGCGTGGGGACATCACACACCAGTCTGTGAGCCGGAAGATGCAAACTGCGCTGAAAGCCGGCAAGGCCGGCTGAAGCAGTAGGTGACTTTCGAAAATGTGCAGACAGGCGGCGAACTTTTACCAGCAGATCAGACAGCTCTGGGTATGACTTTAGAAACCGCTGAACCACGAGGTTGAGCACATGGGCCACGCATGGAACATGTGTCAGCTGGCCTCGCCTCAAAGCCGCCACCAGGTTCCGGCCATTGTCACACACGACCTTTCCTGGCTTTAGGTTCAGAGGTGTGAGCCAGTGATCTGCCTGCTGTTTCAGAGCTGTCCACAGCTCTTCTGCATTGTGGGGTTTGTCACCTATGCAGATTAGCTTCAGCACAGCCTGTTGCCGCTTCGCCGAGGCAGTGCTGCAGTGCTTCCAGCTTGGGACTGGTGTGGAGGGTACAGTGGATGAGGATGCGCAGGAGGAGGAGGAGGCTGAAGAGCATGACATTCCGGAGCTGTAGAGTGTGGGTGAAACACTGACTGAGGTAGGGCCTGCAAACCTTGGTGTGGGAAGGACGTGTTCCGTCCCTCGCTCAGACTGGGTCCCAGCTTCCACAATATTAACCCAGTGTGCCGTCAACGAGATGTAGCGGCCTTGCCCACAAGCACTTGTCCACGTGTCTGTGGTTAGGTGGACCTTGGGTGAAACAGCGTTGTTCAGGGCACGTGTGATGTTTTGTGACACGTGGTTATGCAACGCGGGGACGGCACACCGGGAGAAATAGTGGCGGCTGGGGACCGAGTAACGTGGGACAGCTGCCGCCATCAGGTCACGGAATGCTTCTGTCTCCACCAGCCTAAAAGGCAACATTTCCAGCGCAAGCAGTCGCGAAATGTTAGCATTTAGAACTGTGGCATGTGGGGTGTTGGCAGTGTATTTGCGCCTGCGTTCAAAGGTTTGCTGAATGGATAACTGAACGCTACGCTGGGACAAGGACGTGCTTGATGATGGTGTTCTTTCTGCGTAGGCAACTGCAGGTGCAGGAGTGGAGGAGGCTTGTTCGCAGGCAGCATGGACAGGGGATTGGCTCGCATGCACAACCAGCGAAGACGTAGCAGTGACATCAGCAAGCACTGCTCCTCGACTCTGTTGTACTTCCCACAAAGTCGGGTGCTTGGCTGACATGTGCCTGATCATGCTGGTGGTGGTCAGGCTGCTAGTTTTGGTACCCCTGCTGATGCTGGCACGGCAGGTGTTGCAAATGGCCTTTTTTGAATCATCTGGATCCAACTTAAAAAACTGCCAGACTCGGGAAGACCTAACATTTGTACAGGCACCTTGTGTCGTCGTGTTGTTCCGGGGAACGGTTGCCTGACTTCTGCCTGGGGCCACCACTGTTACGAGGGGGACCCGGGTAAGCGTGCCAAGATGGGAAATGGACAGCTTCCGCCGGTCAAGGTCCACTGTGCGGTGTAAGGGACCGCTGCTATGGTCAGGAAAGAGTGAGCGGGTTGCTACTAGTGATCGTCTGGAACGTCACAGACGATCTATGTACACCGGTCCGCCCTAACCCGTGAGGGTTGTATGGCTCGGGGCTTCTCGTACGGTGTACCTGTTGCACGGGGACGCACAGAGGTGCCTACGCACGTGTGCCAGCGGGAGTCACAGGATATGGCACGAGGGTAGCACAGAGGTGCCCACGCACGTGTGCTTTCAATAACCAGGTGAGTCCGGTGGAGACTCGAGGAGCTCACCTGGGACAGGAACACGGCCTGTTGAAGGAGATACTGCCGGAGCAGCAAGGCAGGAACACGGCCTGCAAACCAGGTGCTGCCTGAGCAGCAAGGGCAAAGCCCACGAAAAACAATGACGTCTGTACAGTGGCGTGGCAGCACGCTGCCAGACATCCAAACATAGAAGGACGGTCGCGCACCGCCATGATGGCAGGGGGAGCTTTTAAGGAGGTGTAGCTCCACTCAAGGGCAGGCGCGAGACGGGCGTGACTCAATCAGGGTTCGTGACGTCCTGGCCCAGCCAGTCAGGATTCAGCACATCACCAGCCTCGTCATGGGGCCGTGTGATATCAGTGAGCGAATCAGAAGACGTCACGTGGAGCACATGCTCATCTTCCTGCCTCTGGGTCATAAAGGCGGGATCCCCGGTTTCACAATGTGCAGAGACATGGGAAGTCTTGCTGCTTCCCTGAGCATCTATTCTTTGCACACTGCGCAACCTCCCAGAGCCTCCGTGATGCTGAGCAGGAGAGCTCATGGCAGGCAAGGGATGGGAGACCGCTCCATTCCCTGCAAGGGGAGAACCACTCGGTGTCACTCTTCTGCTGTGTCTCTGAGAAGGCAACTCCTGCGGACTGCGCAGTCTCCCAGACCTTTGGTGCTGCTGAGCAGTAGGGCTCGAGGCTGACAAGGAATGGGGGACCACCTCATTCCTTGCAACAAGAGAGCCACGACGTGTAACACACCACCCTGCTTCTTACTGCCTGTTGTGATGCTACGCCTCCCTCCCCCTGTGCACTGCTGTCCTCGCTCTGCATATCCTCCTGCCAGGTTGGGTCAGTTACTGGATCATCCACCACGTCGTCTTCCTCTTCCGCACCCTGCTCCTCCTTCTGACTTCCTGACAATTGTGTCTCATCATCGTCCACCACTTGTTGAGACACGTTGCCAACTTCGTGAGAACGTGGCTGCTCAAATATTTGGCCATCTGTACAGACGATCTCCTCATGACCCACTTCAATATGAGCTAGCGAGAGGCCAGAATGTGTGAATGGAAACGTGAACAGCTCTTCCGAGTGTCCAAGTGTGGGATCATTAATGTCCGAGGAGGACGTGTACTCAGCCTGGTGGTAGGAAGGAGGATCAGGTTCAGAAATGTGTGGTGCAGTATCACGGCTACTGACACTTGACCGTGTGGAAGACAGAGTGTTTGTGGTGGTGCCAATCTGACTGGAAGCATTATCTGCTATCCAACTAACAACCTGTTGACACTGGTCTTGGTTCAAGAGCGGTGTACTGCTGCGGTCCCCAAGAATTTGGGACAGGACGTGCGAGCGACTAGATATGGCCCTTTGTTGTGGCGAAATTAGAGCTTGCCCACGACCTCGGCCTCTGCCTGCACCACCATCACGTCCACTTCCTTGTTCCTTGCCAATGCCCTTGCGCATTTTGCAATGCTGTGCACTGCTGACGTGTATATTCACTACTTGTGCGTTATATCAAAGTTTGTGGAAATTGCACACAAGTGCACCTGTACGCTGCCACCGACAGGCACACACGTGCGGTTTTAAAAACCAAGCACGGACGCAATAAGAACCTAACAGGTTTTTTTGGGGAGCGACAATTACAGACAAGTCAGACACTATCTGGACTGTTTTACACTGTGTACACCAGCCCCAGATATGATGAAGGCTGGTATACGGTCACCACTAGGAATGGCTATATATACCCTGCCTGCCTGCCTGCCTGTATACTGGTACAATAGTCCTGACAAGGACTCTTCTGGTCACTAGCCTGTATTCAGACCTGGCTATACCCTGCCTGTATATAGCAACAATAGTCCTGAGAAGGACTCTGCTACTGTACTCCGACCTGGCTATACCCTGCCTGCCTGTATACAACTAGAATAGTCCTGAGAAGGACTTTTGGTCACACTGTTTGCAGCCCTGCAACTGAAAAAGCTATAAAGGGCCGCAAAGCTTTCCCTGAATCAGCGACACTCTCCCTGCACTCACTGTCTGGATAGCTGTGAGCAGAGCACAGCGCGCCGGCCGGTATAAAGGCTCGGTCACGGTGTGCAGGCCGGCCAATCACTGCAATTCCACAACTAACAGGGCTGTGGCATTGCAGTGGTCTGCCAGCCAATCCCTGCATGAGGGCTGGCTCTCAAGAGCGCCAACATGCAGAAATGAAGACCACGAGTACAGCACGAGTATCGCGAGATTACTCGGTCCCCGCCGAGCAGCCCGAGTACAGCGATACTCGTGCGAGTACCGAGTAGTTACAAGCATGCTCGCTCATCACTAGTCTCCATTTATATAACGGGTTGAAAAAAATTCTGAAGTTTGTCCAAAAAAAGTAGCGCCATTTTAGCATTCTCATTTTTCAGGATATGGGGCTCAGTGATTATTATTTGTGTCTCGATCTGACGTTTTTAATGGTACCATTTTTGCGCATATGCTACGTTTTGATTGCATTTTGCACAAAATTTGCAACGACCAAAAAACATTATTTTGGCGTTTGGAATTTGTTTTGCCACTATGCTGTTTACCAATCAGATTAATTGATTCTATAGTTTCATAGATCAGGCATTTCTGAACCAAATATGTATATATATTTTTATTTTAATCCTTTAATGTTCAGTGGGGCGAATGGGGTGGTTTGAACTTTTTAGGCTTTTTATTTTTTTTAAGTTTTTTTAAAACATTTTTGTTCCTTTTTTTATTTTACTAGTTCCCCTAGAGGGCTATAAGGATCAGCAGTCTGATCGCTCATTCATTTCTGAAATTCTGCATTCTTGTTACAGCTGGTGCTCTGTCAGCTGTAACAGGAAATACATCATGATAGCGACAGGAGGCATCACCTGATCTTGTGCTACCATGGCACAATGATCACATAACGGGGCCTTCAATGGCGGCGTGGAAAGGCGCGTTCCCTGCTACGGTGCTTTAAATCTTGCTGTCACATTTTTACAGCGATTTAAGGGGTTAATAGGCGCGGGTGAATCGTGGATCCACCTGCACCTTCGAGGCACACATGTTGCTCAAATAAGAAGACATGTGTGGGAATCACTACTGGCTCACCGCAGCAGCCGGTGGTGATCACCCCTTCATGATTTAGGATGTACCGTTACATCCTAGGTCATGAAGAGGTTAAAATACCCCATTAACTGAGGCCCAGGCAAAAGAGCCACAATTCAGTAGTGAACGAGCTATGTCCCACAGCTGTCCCAATAGTTTCTGAAAGCTTAAATTCCTGTGAGTGGGACGGGATAGTATTGTGAATGACTATTTGACTTTTCTGTGCAGACCAATGAAGTTAGGAGGGAGAATGAGGAACGTCAGAGATACAGTAGAAACACCAAAGGTAGGGAAGCATTTTGCATTTAAATTGCAAAATATTGTGAACTGTGTGGCCCCTGTAATTTTAATGAAGAGTGCCTGTAATTAGTGATAAGTGAACCCAAACTGTAAAGTTCAGCGTCCTTCCTGAACAGCAGGTGTTTGGGTCCCCGATCCGGACACAGACTTCTCTGGGAAGTCCGTGTTACAGTTTTGGTTTGGACACCCAGATAATAATAAACAAACAAACTAAAAGAGTTAAAGCAGGAGCAATATACTTACCGAGCATCCCCTCGGTGGTAACGCTACTTCTGGGTCCACTCATCAGTGCTCATATATATTCACTGCTTTCCCTGACTACCATCTGCTCTCTTTGTCTGCCGGAAGACAACGCCCCCACCCTCTAACAGCACATGTGATTGGCTGCAATCACAGGCGCCGTTTGCAGCTTTACATTGCAGTATAAAATAAATAAAATAATGTCTTTAGGTCCCCCCTGTATGCCAATACCAGCACAGATAAAGCCAATGCTACAGGCTGCCGTCCCCAGCCATGGGCTTATCTTGACTGTGTATCAATACAAGAGGAACCGCATGCAGCTTTTTTTTAATTTAATAAATAAATAATAAATAAAAAACATGCAGACCGCCTCATTTTGATACCCAGCCAAGATAAAGATGACAGCTGGGGGCTGGTAGTCTCAACCTGGGGAGGCTTATGGTTATTGGGACCCCCCACACTAAGAATAGCAGCCTACAGCTGCCTTGATTCATTGCATCCATTAAATGCAACAATCCCGACGCTTTATCTGGCTTTTCACAATTGCCCTGGTGCAGTGGCAATTGGGGTAATAGGAGTTAATGACAGCGCACAGCTGTCACTACGCCCAGAATTGGTGATGGGTAGAGGTCTATGAGACTCCCCATCACTAATCCTATAAGTCAATAGAAATAAACACAAACACCGAGAAAAATCCTTTGTTTTAATTCTTTTTTTATTACCACAACATACCCAGGTCCGACATAAATCCACAAACACGACATCCCACGACAATCCCAACTCTGCAACATACTGGACTGGCAGCAGGGCTGAACATGACTGCTCTGCTGCGACTCCAGGCAAAAACTGACTGAGTTACAGATGAGAGCTGTGATGTCACTGAGTTTAGCTGAGTTCACAGGTGTTGGAAACCTGCAAGATTTGAACTCTGGTTAGCACCTCCAGGTGTCCCCACACCCGTGAACTCAGATTACCTGATCTGAGGTGATCTTAGTGAACTCACCTCATTTGTAGATGTAGTAGAGCTGAGAATGTCAGATGCAACAGAGATGATAGTGTCAGATGCGGCAAAGCTGAGAGTGTCAGATGCAGCAGAGCTGAGTGTCACAGATGCAGAAGAGCTGAGAGTGTCAGATGCAGTAGAGGTGAGAGTGTCAGATGCAACAGAGCTGTGAGTGTCAGATGCAGCAGAGCTGAAAGTATCACATGCAGCACAGCTGAGAGTGTCAAATACAGCACAGCTGAGATTTTCAGATGCAGCAGAGCTGAGATTGTCAGATGCAGCAGAGCTGATATTGTCAGATGCAGCAGTGCTGAGAGTGTCAGATGCAGCAGTGCTGAGAGTGTCAGATGCAGCAGTGCTGAGTGTCAGATGTAGCACAGCTGAGAGGGTCAGATGCAGCACAGCTGAGAGGGTCAGATGCAGCACAGCTGAGAGGGTCAGATGCAGCACAACTGAGAGGGTCAGATGCAGCACAGCTGAGAGTGTCAGATTCAGCAGAGCTTAGAGTGTCATGTAGCAGAGCAGAGAGTGTCAGGTGCAATACAGCCACGATCATCAGGTGCAGTAGAGCTCAGAGTGTCATATCACATGCACTATTAGAGAGGGTGGGGGCGTGGTTTACCGGCAGCCAATCAGAGCCGCCAGTGGTGGAGGAAAGCAGTGACTATGTAGGAGCACTGATGAGTGGACCCGGAAGTAGCGTTATAGCCGTGCGGAAGGCTCGATAAGTATATTGCTCCTGCTTTAACCCTTTATTTTACAGGTTGTTTGGGTCCCCATAGACTTTTATGGGGTTTGTCGTCCAGACAGATGTTCTGGTTCAAGTCTGGGTCTGAACCGGACTTTTTTGTAAAGTTCGGCTGGACACACTGGACCCGAACATCTGCGGGTTTGCTCATCACTATCTGTAATTTATCTGCTCAGCAAATGTTACGTAATTTTACAAGTAAATAACTGTTTGTTAAGAATCTGGACTCCGTGTCTGAATTATCCCTGAGAGAAGGTAATCAAAAGCAATTCATTTGCACTGTGGAGGTGGCCGGGGCGCAGACTGACCCTCTCACGCGAATACTGCCCAGTGCCACCTACACAGCAGTGTAATAGTGGAACAGTTTATGTCTGGCCTTAAAGTATATGAGCCTGATATAGAGAACCATTAGAAAATATCATATCTCTTTGTAACATAACTGCAGAAAATGTAGAGAAAGGGGAGAACATTTATAAGCTAAATATGTGATATGCCTAAAGTGAGTGATAAAGCGCTGTAATAGAGTAAATATGAGCACTTTACAAAGGAAGCTGTGAGGAGACAACCCATTAATAGGAGCTGTGCAATAGGTATATCAATCATTGTGTCACCCCCAGATGAAGGCCATGTGCCGAAACACGTGTTGAGACTTGGTGTCAATCCAGCTGGAGGAGAATGAACATAGGTTTGTTACCTTCAATTATACTTACTGTTCACGTTTCCTGGTCTTATTATTCATTATGGTGATTTGTAAATTTACATGTCTTATTCCCTTATGTCCTGGATATGATTATATACTCTCTCGTCCCGTTGGTTTAAGCTGCCACTTTATGTGTACTCATTGTTTTGTATATTAAAAATATTTTTTAATATTTTTCAATAAAAGTTGCTTTTATCATATTGTCCTTTTTTGGCCATAGTGTTTGTGTGAATTGGTCATAATATCCTGTGCTATCTATGAGCCGTTGTATTGCTCCTATAGTTGGGGAACCATTCCAATTAGTACATACATGTGTTAGACATATACCATTGGTTTAACTCTCTATGGTAAAAAAAAACCTTAGTTGGCTGAAATTTTATATCTACAGTAACTTCGGTGTCCCCAACCTTTGTGACCATGAAAGCAACATTCAGCTTTAAGAGAGGATTGCGATTTTCATCCAGCTCTGAGAGATGGTCGTGAGCCACATTTAGCTCCTGCCCCTCCCAGTAGTGACACCCACAGGTCCCATTACAAGTATAATGATAGTCTAAGCTTTTCCACAGAAATCACCACACTGAGGAAATATACCAATAACCAGGGGTTCCAACCATTCAGATCTACTCTTCTGTGCGGGGCTACTCATAAATGTCACCATCCAAAGATCGGCTCTTCATAGCTGTTTGCAAAACCTGGTTCAAATGCACCGAGCTGGCAGACAGCCGCGAGCCACACATCACTTGCCCATGAGCCACATATGGCTCCCGAGTCACAGGTTGTTGACCTCTGGTTTAGCTTCTGGTGAATCGCCATCCATGTGTATGCCCATCTTTAGGCTAAATCCAAGTAATCCAGAAAGGAATAAGACCGCACTCGTCCACTGTGCCGAAAATCCCCTTTATTCAAACACGTGCAGGTTAAAAGACAGGAGAGGAACTAGGTGCAGGTTCCTCACAAGGAACAATCCCTATTTGTGGACGAGCACCCCGCAGCCGGTGGACATCTTATTTTGGAGCCCAACTCCCAGCAAACGTGCGATACCGCAAGGTAATACCAAGTGGTGCGGGAGGTTTCTTTGCACTTACCATCTTTAGGCTAAGATCATTCAAAATGCTTTTAGATTAGCCGGGGTGACAAGGACTTTCTTAGTCCTCTGTAACAGCTTGGAAAGGACTTTGCAGTCTGTATTCCATCATAACTTGACACCATACATACAGTCATATGAAAATGTTTGGGCACCCCTATTAATGTTAACCTTTTTTCTTTATAACAATTTGGGTTTTTGCAACAGCTATTTCAGTTTCATATATCTAATAACTGATGGACTGAGTAATATTTCTGGATTGAAATGCGGTTTATTGGACTAACAGAAAATGTGCAATCCGCATTTAAACAAAATGTGACCAGGGCAAAAGTATGGGCACCCTTATCAATTTCTTGATTTGAACACTCCTATCTACTTTTTACTGACTTACTAAAGCACTAAATTGGTTTTGTAACCTCATTGAGCTTTGAACTTCATAGGCAGGTGTTTCCAATCATGAGAAAAGGTATTTAAGGTGGCCACTTGCAAGTTGTTCTCCTATTTGAATCTCCTATGAAGAGTGGCATCATGGGCTCCTCAAAACAACTCTCAAATGATCTGAAAACAAAGATTATTCAACATAGTTGTTCAGGGGAAGGATACAAAAAGTTGTCTCAGAGATTTAAACTGTCAGTTTCCACTGTGAGGAACATAGTAAGGAAATGGAAGAACACAGGTACAGTTCTTGTTAAGCCCAGAAGTGGCAGGCCAAGAAAAATATCAGAAAGGCAGAGAAGAAGAATGGTGAGACCAGTCAAGGACAATCCACAGACCACCTCCAAAGACCTGCAGCATCATCTTGCTGCAGATGGTGTCAATGTGCATCGGTCAACAATACAGCGCACGTTGCACAAGGAGAAGCTATATGGGCGAGTGATGCGAAAGAAGCCGTTTCTGCAAGCACGCCACAAACAGAGTCGCCTGAGGTATGCAAAAGCACATTTGGACAAGCCAGTTACATTTTGGAAGAAGGTCCTGTGGACTGATGAAACAAAGATTGAGTTGTTTGGTCATACAAAAAGGTGTTATGCATGGAGGCAAAAAAACACGTCATTCCAAGAAAAGCACTTGCTACCCACAGTACAATTTGGTGGAGGTTTCATCATGCTTTGGGGCTGTGTTTGCCAATGCCAGCACCGTGAATCTTGTTAAAGTTGAGGGTCACATGGATTCAACTCAGAATCAGCAGATTCTTGACAATAATGTGCAAGAATCAGTGACGAAGTTGAAGTTACGCAGTGGATGGATATTTCAGCAAGACAATGATCCAAAACACCGCTCCAAATCTACTCAGGCATTCATGCAGAGGAACAATTACAATGTTCTGGAATGGCCATCCCAGTCCCCAGACCTGAATATCATTGACAATCTGTGGGATGATTTGAAGCGTGATGTCCATGCTCGGCGACCATCAAACTTAACTGAACTGGAATTGTTTTGTAAACAGGAATGGTCAAATATACCTTCAACCAGGATCTAGGAACTCATTAAAAGCTACAGGAAGCGACTAGAGGCTGTTATTTTTGCAAAAGGAGGATCTACAAAATATTAATGTCACTTTTATGTTGAGGTGCCCATACTTTTGCACCGGTCAAATTTTGTTTAAATGCGGATTGCACATTTTCTGTTAGTACAATAAACCTCATTTCAATCCAGAAATATTACTGACTCCATCAGGTATTAGATATATGAAACTGAAATAGCTGTTGCAAAAACCCAAATTGTTATAAAGAAAAAAGGTTAACATTAATAGGGGTGCACAAACTTTTTCATATGACTGTAGATTTGTTTTATTGTCAGGTTATTTTCCATAGAGCTAATATAAATACTGTACATCTTTGAATGTGTGATGCTAGAGTACCTGTATAATATACATTTGTATACTCTGTACAGCACTTACTAAATTTCTATGTAACTCACATCATCGATTTCAAAGTAGCTAAACCTTCTCACTTTCCCGTCAAATGTTACACATCTCATAAAATGGAAAATCTAAACATTTCTTCGGATCATTACTTTTTACTGGAATTCTCAAATGAAACAGTAGAATAAAATCTGCGGATCACATTCACATTTTCCAGGTGAACAGCACAATATACCCTGCTCACAACTGTAATTCCACTCCTTTCTTTTTAATAGAAAAAAGGTACGACCCCCTGTTAAAGATGACCAATATTTTTCAAGTTTGCTTTATAGGTTGGAGTCAGGCATTACATTTTTTCACACTCCTGTTCAATTCACAATTAGCTTTCGCCAAAAAATCAGCACCCAAAACCTGCGTGTTGGATTCCATCCTAAAGTAATGTTCGCATGTACATTTTTTCCTGTAATGGTTTCACCAAAATACACGTTAGCAATCTCTGCTCTGATTATTGAATTTTTACTGTTTTTTTAATGTGTTCTCCTTTTTTATGTGTTTTTGATGAAGATTTGCCCCCCCCTTTTTTAAATGCATTTTTTCTTAGTGCAGAAATACTTACATTTCTTACATGTGTGGCGCCCTGGACTAGCCAGGTAGCCACAAACATAACAACACACACACACCCTCCCCTGGATAGTTCACATCAGTGAAACAAAACCCTTGTTGCCTCCTCCAGGGTCTGATGTCCACACCAGGTGGGGCGGAGCCAGGAGGTTGGCCCCACCCACCGAGGAGTTTACAGGCCTGGAGGCAGGAAAAGCAGTCAGTTGAGTTGAGTTTTTGGAGTTCAGTGGAAGTGGAGTGAGGAGTTGAGGAGTGGAGAAACTGCTAGTGTCTGGGGAGGAGCCCAGGCACTGTCAGCAAGGTCGGCAGATGGTGGTGGCCGTCTGCAGGAGGTAGTGGATCTCTGCAGAACCATAGGACCGGGGTCGGGCGGTGGCCCGCCGGTACCGAACCAGGGAGCGGAGTGAAGCTAAGCACAACAAGGAAGGCCATCAGACCCCGACTAGGCTTGGAGCCGCCGACAACGGTCAAATCCGAAAGTGACCGGAACTCCAGGGGTTTCCTAACACCCAAGACCCGACAGAAAGCAACAGTCCGCACTGTGAGGATACGCATCCACCGCCACAGGCTAGAGATCCAAGGGCCAGCGCCTGCGGGCAAAACGGGCTCCTTCGGTACCTATACGCCGGGGAGCGGACTACCGTTGGGAAACCATCGGAGTCAACACATATTCTACACAGGTGCAGGGAAAGACAGCCACCATCAACCTGTCCGGGGAGAGCAAAGACACTGCAGCCAGCTGCGGGACCCGTCCATTCAGCCGTTTGGTTTACCAGAGACTCTGTGAATTTGTACCTGAGTGAGTACCACAGTGCCATCCGGCACCGCGCCGCACTGCCCCTGCAACCCTGCACCCCAGCCATCCAGCCTCCCCGTTACACCACCGGGCCCCGGGATCACCAACCCCTATCCACGGAGGGGACAACATCCTAGCTGCTCCCTACCATCGCTCCCGGGATCCCCGTCACCAGCAGCGGTGGTGCCCATTATCACCACGACCCATGGGTGGCGTCACAAACTATTTCCCAAAACAAACCACCCCCTTGTCACTCGTGGGTGAGGAGCACTGCTCGAGTCCCCGGGTCCGGCCCACCGCTCGAGCCACCGAGCAGCAGCAGCAGCCGCGGACCCGAGCGTAGTGAGCGCGGCCCCTCCGCCCACGACACATACATTTCTTTTAGTTCAACATCATCTTTAAAAGTACAGTGGGCTTGAATTTTCATGAAATTACATCCATTTTGAATGCAGCAGTATTTCTTGTACAATGGAAGAAAAGTGATCAGTCAGAAATGCTATATACTTTGCCAAGATCATTTCCACAACTTGAGGGACCGTGAAGGAGCATATCATCTCTATTCTCATTACTATGACTCAAAACATGAATCTGCCACCTCCTTGCTGATGCTGTTGAGACATAGTAGCCATCCAACAACCATCCACTGCTCCATCCATCTAAACCATCTAGGGTTGCACGGCATTCAACAGTAAAGATGACTGTTAAAATTAGCATTCATGTATGTCTGAGCCCACTTCAACTGTTTCTGCTTGTGAGCTCTCTTTAGGGGTGGTCAAACAGTAGGTTTATGCACAACTGCAAGTCTTTAGAGGATCTTACACCTTGAGTTTCGAAGGACTCCAGAGGCTTCAGCTGCTTTAAGCATCTATTTGCTGCTTTGTAATGGTATTTTAGAAGCTGATTTTTTATTCCAAATAATTTGTGTGGCAGTAGCCTTCCTCATTATGCCTTTATTGTCTATGGACCTGTCTTTGCAGTGTATCAGTCACAAATGTCTTCACAGTAAGATGAGCACTAGAGATGAGACACCAACCTGGTGTTCAAGTTCGGTTCGGTTCGGCGAACTTGGGGTGTTTTTGTCGAATATTCGTCGACCGTTTGTCGAACACTTTCAAACACCTTCAAACACCATTGAAAACAATGGCAGGCAAACACAAACACATGCAAACATGCACAAACACAAACGCACACACACATATTATGCTCACCTTACCTTCCGTTCCATCACCGGCCTCCTGGGACTTGCAGTTCGCCAATACAAGATGGGTATCGGGTAACCATCGCAACCGATGCCGGAACTTCCGCTGACAGAGCACTGACATCAAAAGCAGGAGCTGATTGCCTCTGATTGGCCAGCGCGCTGCCTTTGAGTAGCGTCTGACAGAGGAAGTTCCTCCCTTGTCGCAATGGTTACCCGATACACATCCTGTAGTGGCGTACTACATGTATCGGGTAACCATCGCGTCGAGGGAGGAACTTCCTCTGTCAGACGCTACTCAAAGGCAGCGTGCTGGCCAATCAGAGGCAAGCAGCTCCTGCCTTTGACGTCAGCGCTCTGGCAGCGGAAGTTGCGGCATCGGTCACGATGCTTACCCTATACACATCTTGTACCGGCGAACTGCAAGTCCCAGGAGGCCGATGATGGAACATAAGGTAAGATGAGCATAATATGTGTGTGTGCGTGTATGTTTGTGTATGTTTGTGTATGTTGTGTGTATTTTTATGTGTTTCTGTGTGTTTGTGCATGTGTGGAATGGCACAATAGGGACCAGGATGGGACATTTAACAAGTTGTGGAAGGAATTGTCTGCATTGTAATGATTTCCTATGGGAAATCTTGCTTTGCTAAATGAGTAACTTGGTTAACAAGCACACTCCCAGAAAAGATTGTTCTCGTTAACCAAGGTTTCACTGTATTAACATTGAATGACAGTATTTGTTGTGAATGTCAGTTATGCTTTGGCTGCTTTGAGGCTCCCTCTTGTGGCCAGGAATGGTTTGGACATAGACCAGGTGTGTTGAGCAATGGGCGTTTCCATTGCTAACTCTCTGCTTATTTAAATCCTGGTCTGATAGCAGGCTATGCCGGATGTCAGTTGTTCTTTGTTCACCAGCCTGCTTCATTCTGCTCCACACCACATCTACCCCAGATAAGTGCTTTGCTCTTTATTTGTTGTTTGGTTCTTTTACTCTTATCTGAGTTTGTCATTTGCTGTGGTTGTTTTCAGTTTATTTGCATGCAGGGATTTTCCCTCTCAGTTGCTTAGCTGGGAAACTCGCTGCAGTTTTGTTTGGAGTATAGCTCCTATAAGTCCATGTGTTTGTGGCTTTTTAAATTTGTAATGATTCCTGTTTTCTGTTCATTGGTATGACAAGAGCGCTTGGTATAGGATGGAGTGCAGATTGTGCGATCTGAAGGCCTTTTTGTATCAGGAATTTGGAATTTTTGAGGGTTTTTCTCTGGCCACCATCAGCCCTTTTCCTGTCCTTTCCTATTTTAGTCAGTGGGGGCCTCACCTTTTGCTAATCCTATCATCTATCTGTGTATTGTGTTTTCCTATATCGCCGCAGTCTTTGAATGGGGGGGGGGGCTTGCTATTCTTTGTCTATTTTCTGAGGCAGAGAGTTATTCATCTTTCCTTCCTTTAGGATAGCTAGTTCTCCGGCTGGGTTCGCGGTGCACAGGATGTTAGTTCACCCCTCGGCTACTTCTAGTGTTGATGGTTAGTAAGGGGATGGCGGCCAGATTAGTTGCCAATGCTCTTGTCACCTTTTACCAATGAGTTATGGTGGTCTTCCATGGTTCCAGATCATAACAAGTATTACTGTGAAAAGCCACTTACAGTTTTGGTGATCAAACCATTATGGAACATAACCTCGAACTGTCGAACTTGAAGCTAATTGTTTGCATTTGTCGAACGACTCAAACATTGCCTAAAACAGGTCAAATTTGAGATTGGCGAACAGTTCGATTCGAACACCACTCATTTCTAATGAGCACACTTAAGTTTTCATTAAATATCTAATATTTCCATACCTCATCCAAGGTAGTATTTGGCAGCAGATCCCTTTTCTTTCCCATATTGCTTGAAACCTGTGGCTTGCATAATAATGTGGAACATCCTTCTTAAGTTGTTTTCTTTTAATTAGGCTCACCAGGCAAACTAATTATCACAGGTGTTTCAGGTTGATTTCAGTGATCCAGAGAGCTCTGAGACACAATACTATACCTGAGATTATTTGAAAAACAAAAAATTCAATCTTTATGACCCTTAAAGCCAATTTGCGTAATAATTTGGAACATGGTGTTCTGCATACTGGATAAAGGTTTGAGGTTCACTTTTTTGCTGGCAAATCTTATCTAGAATATTGCTGTGTATATACACATATAAATGTTGAGGATTTTATATATTAAGAAGCCTCTTTGGCATTGAACCTAATTTTCAGATATACTGTACATCCAGAATGTATAATGGGAGAACAAAATCCATTACATCTCATTACACACAATGCCTTATTGTAAGAAGACAGTCTCTGCAGTTCTTTCCCAATCAATCACTTATAAGACACATTCTATCCTGAACCTTAAACTCTATAGAGTTGATTTTATTACCTTGTTCCAATTCCAAGTGTATTTTAATCTCCTAGTTTCTACTTTTCTTGTCCTGACACCTCTGGTGACTTGTTCATTATTATTACAGAAATGTTTTCCTTTATTTCCCCTGAGTAACACTATTTCTAATGTTTATTATATTAGTAAGATTCCTGAATGTTTCTTTTTATAATCTTATACATGTATTATAATCATTATAATCTTATGATATCTATGTTACACGCTGTACCACAAATATTCCCACTCCATGGGAATCCAATGGATAGACATGATGACATCAGGTTTATCACCTGACCACTGTAGCCAATCACTGGGCTTACATTTTTCCATAACAAACATGCACATGTGATAGCTGAGACCAGTGATTGGGTACAGCCATCAAGTGACCGATGGGTGACTTGTCCTGATAGGGACTACCGATGCAGCAGCTGATTTGAGTGATATGTAACATTTAATTGTTTATTTTAAAACAATCTGTAGTTTTTGCCAAGTTTTGAAAGTTCTGGAAAATTACTTAAAAGTATCAAAAATTGTAAATTCAAATTTAACATATCTTTTTAGAAAATGCAGAGAGAGTAAAGAGCAAAAATCCAAAATCCAATCCAAATCAAATCCAAAGAGAAATCCAGTTAAGTAACTTATAAAATCATATTCCTTTATTGAAGATCCGTCCAATCCAAAGTATTAAAAATCTTGTGAGCAGTATATCCCAGTGCAAGCTGTATGAAAGACCATCTAAGAAGCTACATGTATCGCCCAAAAGCTCTTATTCACAACTATGAATAAGACCTTTTGGTTGAGACATGTGGGTTCTTAGACAGTTTAAAGACCACATGGGGATAAGCATGAGTATATATGGCACTCTATGCTAATTAATCTAAACTCACTTGTGGCCAATAAAGGTCAACTAAAAGGTGTAATGAACATAATTGGTAAAGTTATGGTTCAGAATTGGTAACGTCATGAGCTGGTTCATGCTACCACACAACTTCTATTGGGGATAGAAGCCTGGTGGTCCCACTAGTACCTTCTCATCGTATAGGCAACAGTTACTGTGTGAATTTCAAGCTTGGTTACCGTCCCTTGAATATTGTCACATCTCTGCCAGAGCCTGCTCCTGTGACTTCTGCACCGGTCACCAGGCGCCACCGTATTCCCACTGCAGGCGGTGCTGGTGATAGGGAAGGAGTCAGTACCAGTAGCTCTAGTACTGCCGCCCATCCACCAAACTTGGTCTGGCTGGGACTTGCAGTACCACTTTCTGACTGTAGGGGTCTGTGCCTTTCAGCTGAAGTTATCAATTCCCACTCTAGCTAATTGGAATGCACCACAAACTTTCTATTCTTTCAGTGGTCTGCTGTTCTTTGCCAGATATAGCCTTGTGTTTCACTAGAGATACACCATTTACACCTGGTACTGTGCACACCTTGCTGTTTTGTTCCCTGTTTGACCTCGGTCTGTTTTCCTAATGTTTCTCCTGCCTGCCGATTCTGTACCTCCCCTGACATCTTGGTTTTGACCTCGACCTGTTTTCTGGACATTCCTCCTGCCTTCTGATTTTGTACCTTGCTGACTTCCTGGTTTTGACCCTACCTATCAACTATCCCCGTCTCTGGGCTGCAACCTTTCCATAGGCAGTGATCTCCTGGACCTTGCAGTAAATCCAGATCCCTGTATAGGGGTTAAAGGATTTCAGGGTACACCAGGATCCTGCTTAGTGAGCGGCTTGCCGTAGTCGGTTCGGGTTAACCATTTTGTGTCTGTGACTGCCGTTACAAATATATTGTGGTGCCAGTGCAAACGTGAAGTGCCAAGTATTGAAAAGAGACATTTTTCTAGCCTAAATTAGATTGGCCTTGCCTCTCACAGAACCCAACGAAGATGCAGTTTGCAGCCTAATTGTAGGTACTTCATTGCCACATATGCATACATGTTGTCTCAGCCGATATCATGCTGATTGACAGCTGTCTCCCTGCTGCCTAACTGTGGGGAGCAGACTGTTAATCAGCATGACATGAGCAGCGATATCGATCGCTAGAGCAAAGCAAAAGAACTGCTCTGTTGACGTGAGGTCAACAGAAGCAAGATAGTCACCGCCTTAGCTGAGAGATATCACCGCAATGCAGAACAGGCAAGTATTTAGCAACTACCTGCCTGTAAGATCTTAGCCCAATAGGAAAAAATCCTAAGTCACGGATAAACCTCTTAAGAAATTTATGCTATATAAAACACTCTTTAGGGATGTGTGTTTCTTCAGTTTGACTTTTACAACAAGCTATAAATAGTGTGCTGTACTCAGTAGACAACCTAAAAGCCATGTTTCTTCAACACTAATGAAAATATGAGACTTATCCAGATGATTGTTTTATGCAAGTCTTCTACATTCTGTCTAGACCACACACAAAGACTAAAACACAGCGCCATTCACATTGGAATGTAATAATTGTGTAGATTACCCCTGTCAGAAAGGTCTTCTGTGAGGTGTCAATGAGGTATCATATAAGGTATGCAATAAGAAATGCCATCTCCTGCCAGGTCTCTTCATTGGAGTCAATAAGAAGTGCCACCTTGAGCAAGGTTTCCGCATTGGACTCAAACTTTGTACTGTATCTTCTCTCTTAGTTTTCCATACATTTTAGATTAGTAAGTTGATATATGACATTAATATCATGATTTAACAGAATTACGGTATATTAATTTTTTTGGAAGTGATATATTGAGAACAAGTACAGGATCCCGTAAGCTATTGGCTTTATTATGAATATACTGGCATGTAAAGTAGCATACTATATTGAGATTGTATAAACATAATTCTGAATGTTTCAGTAATGGAGTGTATGACCAATATACCTGTTCATTTTGTGGCATTTTTCAGATACTGAAAATTATTTAACTCTGCACAATGACCCTACAGATGCTTGGAAAAAGGAACAATTGTTAAATTCTGTGCGTCGTCAAACATCTTGACCCTTCCTAATAGATTTAGCTTGAGAGGTAACTCCTTAACCACCACCAGCTGTTGGTATCTATTCGGAGCCCCTGGCTGCACACTGTTTTCATTAAGTAGTAACAAAGGAATTTAACTCTTCTGTATGGAGGAATTTGGTTGAAGCGCTGAATCAGACTCTATGTAAGATACATTATACAGGGGATGTTGAACTTACTGAAGGGTTAGGTGACCTAGGACTGGTGCCCTAAATATAATACACATCATACAGATCTTTGATGTGTCACATGTATGCATATTCTCTTCTCCTCCTATGAGATCTTACAGTGGAATATGAGAAGTTTAAGACTTTTAAATAATGATTGAGTGATTGTCAGAAGATAATAAATACATTCTAAATATAATCTCATACTACATCATTAGGCGCATACACACAAAATGTCTGTCTCTATGTATGATCGTATGGTAACACTGGGATCTAGGGATTCTAGGGATGAATATTTCTGTGGTATGGCACGAGACCACAGTGTGTACCATCATTTTTTTTTAGTCCATGGTTTTGGAGACATACAGAGGTACAGTATCAGCCATATTATAGATTTATACCTTGGAAACTCAATCTAACATCAGACTATTTTATGCAGTATAAAATGAAAGTGTACATTGATCAAGGTTTTCATCACATCCATATAACGGTTATTTTTTTTAAACACATTTCACCCCATGATCAATCATTGAAAGAAAAAAAATCCTTGGGTATTTAAAGAGATATTCCTGTTTAGAATAGGACAGGTGCACGATCTGCTCCTCATATATGCAACCCTGAAAGTATTAGATAATATTACATCACCAGACTTACTAACCATCAGATGATTAAAAAAGCACTCCCATCAAAGTTTTATCCTCTTAATACATTGCAATCATTATATTATATAGAACTGTGTGCTTACAGTTGCTTATGTTGCTCCTTTACCCAGTTAATCCTTCTGTTTTCTATTTGTCTATGACATCACGCGACTGACTAGCTGAATACATCTAAGTAGAGATGAGCGATCCTGCTCAGCATCGTATCTGTTCAGGATCGTCGATCCCGCCTGAGATCGCGATTGGATCGTTGATCCTAGCCAATCAGATCTTCAATCCAAGCCGAACCCATTAAATTTAATGGGAGGCAAAAGTGATGTGTTGTAAAATGGTGTATGTGGGGCTGTAAAAGAAAAAAATGAAAAAAGGGTTAAAGCAGGCTTAAATATGTATAGAAATCCCATACTCATTGTGCTTTTTTTCTGCACAAGTTAGACTGACATGTGTCAAGGGTTCCCGAGCCTCAGCATGTCAATTTATTCTTGTGGAGATTATTATTATTATTTATTATTATAGCGCCATCAATTCCATGGTGCTTTACATGTGAAAGGGGTATACATAATAGGGCGAGTACAATAATCATAAACAATACAAGACACAGACAGGTACAGGAGGATAGAGGGCCCTGCCCGCGAGTGCTCACAGTCTACAAGGAGATGTTAGTGTTCTGGGTAGGAGATCACAGTGAAAATCTGCTGTACCCCAGAATCCTGATCATTGTCATCGACACTGTATTGTCCCGCAAAGAACACTAGCATCTCCACAACTGATGACATTGCGTCTAGAACGGATCTTCTGCTGATGGTGGATACATACCCTAAATGAGCAGAGCCGGAATACCACTTTAAGTATATGAGATGTTTACTTTTATGGATGCTCGATCTATTGTCACCCTGCGATGGATGCTCGATCTATTGTCACCCTGCATTTGTAGTGGTCCCCATGAGTATTGTGTTCTGCTCAGCGATGATGTATAGGTAAATGCAGAAAAAGCGTATTTGGGTCAAAATTAAACTGTTTCAGATAAGTAAATGAGAATATGAAAACTCATTTACTTGTTTAGAAATGTGGTATGTAAGGTATTTTTGCAAAATTCATTGTCAACTTTACCATTTGGAATACATACAGGTGCATCTCAATAGATTAGAATATCCTCAAAAGTTAATTTTTTTCATTAATTCAATACAAAAAGTGAAACACATATATTATATAGAGTCATTACACACAGAGTGATCTATTCCAAGTGTTTATTTCTGTTAATGTTGATGATTATGGCTTACAGTCAATGAAAACCCAAAAGTCATTATCTCAGAAAATTAGAATATTATATAAGACCAACTGAAAAAACGATTTTAAACTCAGAAATGTTGGCGTCTACTGAAAAGTCTGTACAGAAAATGCTCTCAATACTTGGCTCCGTTTGCATGAATTACTGCATCAATGCGGTGTGGCATGGAGGCGATCAGCCTGTGACACTGCTGAGGTGTTGTGGAAGTTCAGATTGCTTTGATAGCAGCCTTCAGCTCGTCTGCATTGTTGGGTCTGGCTTCTCTCATCTTCCTCTTGACAATAGCCCATAGATTCTGGCCAATCAAGATGCTGGCCAATCAAGCACAGTGATACTGTGGTTACTAAACCAGGTATTGGTACTTTTGGCAGTGTGGACAGGTGCCAAGTCCTGCTTGAAAATGACAATTCCATTTATGAAAAGCTTGTAGTTAGAGGAAATCATGAAGTGCTCTAAAATTACCTGGTACACGGCTGTGCTGATTTTGGTCTTGATAAAACACAATGGACCTACACCAGCAGATGACATGGCTCCACAAACCATCACTGATTGTGGAAACTTCACACTAGACCTCAAGAAGCTTGGATTGTGGCCTCTCCACTCTTCCTCCAGTCTATGGGACCTTGATTTCCAAATGAAATGCAAAATTTACTCTCATCTGAAAATAACACCTTGGACCACTGAGAAACAGTCCAGTTATTTTTCTCCTTGGCCCAGGTAAGACGCTTCTGGCATTGTCTATTGGTCATGAATGGCTTGATACAAGGAATGTGAGAGTTGAAGCCCGTGTCCTGGATACGTCTGTGTGGTGGCTCTTGAAGCACTGACTCCAGCAGCAGTCCACTCCTTGTGAATCGCCTCCAAATTTTTGAATGGCCTTTTCTTAACAATCCTATTAAGGCTGCAGTTATCCCGGTTGCTTGTACACCTTTTTCTACCACACTTTTTTCTTCGACTCAACTTTCCATTAATATGTTTGGATACAGCACTCTGTGAACAGCCAACTTCTTTAGTAATGACCTTTTGTGGCTTACCCTCCTTGTGGAGTGTGTCAATGACTGCCTTCTGGACATCTGTCAAGTCTGCAGTCTTCCCCATGATTGTGTAGCCTAATGAACCAGATTAAGGGACTATTTTAAATGCTTAGGAAGCCTTTGCAGGTGTTTTGTGGTAATTATTCTAATTTTCTGAGATAATGACTTTTGAGTTTTCATTGGCTGTAAGCCATAATCATCAACATTAACAGATATAAACAATTGAAATAGATTACTCTGTGTGTAATGACTCTATATAATACAGTATATGTTTGATGCCCCTGACTCCATCAGGGTGTCACAGGGAACTGCACCCTTGTCTCTCATGGTGCAGAACCCACCCTCCATGGTTCTGGAATCCTAACTACTGGTATTGCTTCCATCAGCACTCAAATCCTAACCACAGCTAATACCACACCCTGTCAGGCACATCAGTGGGTGGCCTAGCTGGAATAGGGTCACCCACCTAGGGGTCAGGCAGACTGGTGGGAGGGAGGAAGTCAGTTCAGTAGTAGCCCTCAGAGAATGAGGAGCGAATGGCGTTGTAGCTCCCTGTGTGACCTTGGTTGGGTCGCAGACGGTGGTCTGGGACCAGAGGAGTCGTAAACCCGGTCGCAGGGTATTGGGAGAGGGTGCCCAGACTTAGTTTTGGAGAACGGTCGGCACCAGAAGTCCAGTAACAGGACCGGTACCGAGCACGGCGGGGTACAGAACCCTAGATCAGGGAGTAACTTCACGTAACCTGATAATTCACCTGTTGAGGATAGTCTCTTTATGAACTTTCTCCAAGAGCTCAGAGATCGAAGGCATCAACACAACGAGTGGGATAGGGCTTTCCAGCTTATGCAGCCCACTGAAATCCCAAGCGTCAGCCATTGAGAGCACAGCTCAACTATTTCAATATAGGGAGCGGAACCCTAACAGCTTCACGCCGACGGGTCACTTAGGAACTTCTACACTTGTACCAGGAGGCACGCTCTGGACCACTAAGCAATGCCAGTGGGGACGTACACCCGGACGGGCTCCCCAGAGTGGCAGTGGTACCCAGAGATTTGGTTTACTCCTGTGTCAGAGTCCACTTAATGATTGCACCAACATCTTCACAGCCTGAGTGAGTACACTGCCCTCCCTGCATCCTGCCTGCCCACATAACCTGTACAACACTATCCGCCACCTATCTCCAGAGTCCCGGGGCCTCCCCTACCCATGGAGGGATCAGCATCTGGCTGCCCCACTCCATCTGCCTGGCTGCTCCCATCGGCAGCGGCGGTACTCCCCTTACCGCGAACCACGGGTGGCGTCACGAATTATCCCTTGTAAATATTTCCCTCTTTTATTTGAGTGGCTGCTGAGCCCCGGGTCTAGGGACCCTCGAGCCACAGCAAACCTCGGATCTGAGCAGTTCGCCTGCTCAAGGGGGCGGCACATATGTGTTTCCCTTTTTCTATTGAATTACTTAAATAAATTAACTTTTTAAGGATATTCTAATTTATTGAGAAATGTATATATTTATTTATTATATATTATATAATAAATATATAATATTTATATAAAATATATAATATTATAAATTAATTATATTTATATATTATATATATTTATATAGAAGGAAAACCATGACAAATCTAGAACTCAGTCTTCCATGTAATCTGCATGTAACGTATGCAGATTTTTCCTTTGATTTTCTATGGGTTTCCATGGCACTCCACAAAAGATTTGCCTCATACAAATCCAACCAGTGTGTACTTGTTTCTATTTAAAAGAGAAAAAGTGGACAGCTGTTAGCTTTGCAGTGTTTCTGGAAGAAGCCATGTTTTCCTAATCCAGAATAAATAAGACTAATTGCAAGAGTTTCAATTTAATAGTATAAAGGCCCCGTTACACGCAACGACATCGCTAACGAGATGTTGCTGGGGTCACGGAATTCGTGACGCACATCCGGCCTCGTTAGCGACGTTGTTGCGTGTGACACTTACGAGCGACCGCTAACGATCCCAAATACTCACCAAATCATTGATTGTTGACACGTCGTTCAATTTCAAAATATCGTTGCTCGTAAGGCAGCACACATCGCTACATGTGACACCCCGGAAACGACGAACAACAGCGTTTCTGCGTCCTCCGGCAACGAGGTGGGAGTGACGTTAATGCGGTTGCTCTCCGCCCCTCCGCTTCTATTGGTGGCCCGCTGTGTGACGTTTCTGTGATGCTGCACGAACCGCCCCCTTGAAAAAGAGGTTGTTCGCCAGCCACAGTGATGTCGTTAGGAAGGTAAGTTGGTGTGACGCGTACCGGTTTGCCCATGACGCACAAACGACGGGGGCGGGTGCTATCGCTAGAGATGTCTCTGTGTGTAAAGCAGCCTTAACATGACCAAATTGTTTGCTATCTTTTCATCTACATTTTTACGTAACAATATGTATTCTGTTCTTTTTAAATATTAGTAAAGGAACAATAAATTAATAAAACATTTTTTGAAAGACCATTCAAAATAGCCATTTACAATTGCACTAAATGCATTTTATTCTTTAATTGTAAAGTAGCCATTCACACAAGGAAATCAAAGTGTTTAGTTGAATGACTAATCATGGCAATCAACGCCAGAGATCGTTAGCAAGTTGTGGAATTTTTATTTTATGGCCTTGTTGATATAAACACTCTGCATGGTTATTTCCCTTTGCGCGAGTATAACTTGTGTACTACTGTGCTGCTATGTACTGCAATCTATTAATGTAAAAAGTGGAACAAGAGGAAGTAAATCTAATGACACTCCGCCATTTATCAAGTAACGCACTGGCCAGAGCCTTGTCAGGTAATTTACTACACATTGTTAGTAATGCTTGGATTTATTTATATATATGTAATTTATTTTAGCCCAAACTCACAAGGGTGCACTAACTTATTTTATATTTTCCTTTCATTGAATCGCTTTTATTAGCGAGAATTCACACTTTTATCTGGCGTTTCAATCACCACGGCAGTCCATTCCCATGTCTTTCACATTGCAGCGTGATGGCTGCACAATATTTATATAACATTATGGGTTTCATTCTGTCTAGCCTAATCTTTTATTGATCCCATAAGGCTTTATTATATAGACTTAGGGGCACTTCCCTTGAACATAGCATTAAGTGTTAACAGCACTGAGAGGAAAAATGAATTATATAGAAGGAAAGGAGAATGGATGCCTCTGGTTTTCAGGTTTTATAGTGACCAGTACATGTCAACATGTTCCATTATTCACTACTATGTTGTGTAGGTTTTGTAGGTACTACTTTATAAGGCACGTTTCACATATCCGGCATTTCGCCAGATTGCCGGATCCGGCACACACCAGTACAGTGCAATACAGTACAATGGCATTGCGGCAACCTCCGGTCACATGCTGTCATGTGAGCGGAGCTTGCCGCGATGCCATTGTACAGTATTGCCTTGTACTGCAGTGTGCCGGATCCGGAATTCCGGCAAAATGCCGGATGTGTGAAACGGGCCTAAAGCAGATAGCATTTTACCTTCGGTGTCATCTGTACTCATTGTTGCTTTCTCTACAAAACTGTATCTGTATTTACATGAACAAATTTTATACTCCAATTTTTTCACGATGAGTTCTTTGGTAAAGTCCATCAAAAACCCCCAATAATCCACCCCAATAAGGTCTGAATATATTACATGTAAATTTATTGTGGATTTTGATACCTAATTAATCTTAGACCAGGTTCACACTGTTTGTGCCACACGTTAGTGGCTCCATCGCTTGAAGAAAAGCCCCCCCGTATGAGGCCCCAAAAAGGGGCATTTGCACATAACCCTAGAAGAACTCATTCATAAGACAGACGGAGTTACTTTGTTCTTTGTCCGGCCTTTATTTTGGTCTTTTTGAACCATAAATGCGTGGTGGACCATTTTGTGCCTCCTTCAAGAAGGTGAAGAAGATTTGGTGCCAACATGTCTGCAACAGATTTCTGCACCAAAAATGCATCTCCTGGCAGAAACCTTCACCAAAATAGCATCAAAACTGTGAGTTTTATGCAGTTTTCTGACAGGAAATGCAGATTTAGTGCTGCAATTTATACAACAAATTTCTGCACCAAATTTGCATCTACTGGCAAAAAACGCATCAAAACCACATCACACTTTGATGCAACTTTTTTACCAGAGGATGCAGATTTGGTGCAGTAAATTGATGTATAGATTTCAGCACCAAATCTGCATCTCTTGGCAAAAAAGGCAGTTTAGGAACGGTTTTCTGCTAGGAGATGCAGATTTGGTGCAGAAATGTCTGTACCACATTTGCAATGCCTGGTAGAAAACCGCACCGAAAAGGCATCAAAACCACGATTTTTGTGCAGTTTTCTGCCAGGAGATGCAGATTTGATGCTGGAATTTATACAATGAATTCCTGCACCAAATCTGCATCTACTGGTAAAAAAAATGCATCAAAACCTCATCACGCTTTGCTGCAATTTTTTGCTAGGAGATACCGTATTGGTGCAGGATTCTTGTGTATAAATTCCAGCACCATGGGCAAAAAAAATGCAGATTATGCAGGTCTCATTGAATTGAATGAGTTAACCTGAGGTGAGTTTACCTGCAGTCACAGTCAAGGACTTTTGGGTTTTCATTGGTTGTAAGCCATAATCATCAACATTAACAGAAATACACACTGGAAATAGATCACTGTGTGTAATGACTGTACAATAGATCTGTTTCCCTTTTTGTATTGAATTACTGAAATAAATGAACTTTATGTGGATATTCTAATTTATTGACATGCGCATACATATATATATATATATATATATGTATATATATATATATATATGTATTACAGACCAAAAGTTTGGACACACCTCATTTAAAGAGTTTTCTTTATTTTCATGACTCTAAAAATTGTAGATTCACATTGAAGGCATCAAAACTATGAATTAACACATGGGGAATGAAATACTTAAAAAAAGTGTGAAACAGCTGAAAATATCTTGAAAATATGTCTTATATTCTAGGTTCTTCAAAGTAGCCACCTTTTGCTTTCATTACTACTTTGCACACTCTTGGCATTCTCTTGATGAGCTTCAAGAGGTAGTCACCGGAAATGGTTTTCCAACAGTCTTGAAGGAACTCCCAGAGATGCTTAGCACTTGTTGGCCCTTTTGCCTTCACTCTGCGGTCCAGCTCACCCCAAACCATCTCGATTGGGTTCAGGTCTGGTGACTGTGGAGACCAGGTCATCTGGCGTAGCACCCCATCACTCTCCTTCTTAGTCAAATAGCCCTTACACAGGCTGGAGGTGTGTTTGGGCTAAATGTCCTGTTGAAAAATAAATTTTTGGTCCAACTAAACGCAAACCGGATGGAATAGCACGATGCTGTGGTAGCCATGCTGGTTCTGTATGCCTTCAATTTTGAATAAATCCCCAACAATGTCAGCAGCAAAGCACCCCCACACCATCACACCTCCTCCTCCATGTTTCACGGTGGGAACCAGGCATGTAGAGTCCATCCGTTCACCTTTTCTACAAAGACACGGTGGTTGGATCCAAAGATCTCAAATGTGGACTCATCAAACCAAAGCACAGATTTCCACTGGTCTAATGTCCATTCCTTGTGTTCTTTAGCCCAAACAAGTCTCTTCTGCTTGTTGCCTGTCCATAGCAGTGTTTTCCTAGCAGCTATTTTACCATGAAGGCCTGCTGCACAAAGTTTCCTCTTAGTAGTTGTTCTAGAGGTGGGAAGGTGTGTCCAAACTTTTAGTCTGTACTGTATGTATATATATATATATATATATATATATATATATATATATATATATATATATATATATATATATATATACTCATGCATACTGAGAGTTGAGAAATGGTTTCAATGTTTGATGTGAAATTGATTGGCTTTATTGAACACACATCATGCTGTTTCTGAGCTTAGGATGACATGACCAATGATTCCAGTACATAAGGCCGCAACATTTTAGCTGTCATTTGGTGCATTTTGCCATCAATTTGAGAACGTATTGAGTTCCAAAGAAAAACATTGCCTTTCATTTTCTTTGTAGCAGCTGGCCCCAGTGCTACTTTGATTCTAAAGTGTTTCTGCAATAGGTGGTCAGCTGTTGAGTTTGCATCTGCTATATTTGTAATCGATATTAGTCACGTTGTGACCGTATATACCCAGGAGGCCGTGTGAGTGTATTCACACTATAGGAATATTGTTATACGTAGTAATTGCGGAGGTTAGTATTTATATATATATACAAGTCTAAGAACAGTTTGATAATACTAATGTAAAACATCTAAAGAAAAAAAAGCAATTTCGATGCGTCTGGTTTTTTGAGATACAATATTGCTAAGTCACTTGCAAAATCTGTTGTAGGAGACCAATACTTGAGATATGTTCAGTACTGTAAATCCATCAGCTTGGTACTGAGACCTCGCAACATGATGTCTTTGATGGGTTTAAAAGTTCAAACTGGTTTTCTTCATCCTTTTAAGAGTTTACACTAACTACACAGAGTAATCCACAAATACATTACCCCAAGAAAGGTGGAATTAAAGGAACTATAGAAAAGTCTCACCAACTCATTCAGTATTAATGGAGAAATTCATAGACATTTGAACATAATAGAATATAAGATAATATTAGACATTAAATATCATGTATGTATGTAACAACATACTGACAAAACAATTCTGCCATGCTTCCACTGGTAACATGGTACACAGATATATTTTACCTGTACTTTGTGGTCAGATGTTACTTGGTAGTGAATGAGATTTATGATGATGTCTATAGCAGTGTGGTCTTTGGAGTGTGCAAAAAAAAAATTTGACTGGTACACACACTATTGTTTGCTTTTTTCTAGTGATTTTTCTTATTTCCCTAATAATAAGGAGAAAAGGAAACTTAAAGGGAAGGTGCCACGTTTTTTTATTTTGTATTAATAATAGTGATTATGAAATCAAGTATTTTTAATACAAAATTAAATTCACAGTTTATTTAGTGTTTATTTAATTCTAGTTTTACTGAAGCACTGGGGGCTGCTATCATGCATTTGGTGTTTGTAACGACAGTTACTCACCTCCTTTATGGCAGCCCCCTGGGCATAGAAGACCATTGTCGGACTCCGACCCCATACTGTAACATAGAGAAGGCGTCTGCTGTGAAATGGACGCGCCCCCCCTGGGCTGTCCAAATCACAGCAGCTGGAGGAGATCAACACCATCTTTGTGGAGCTCACAGCGCATGCTGTGTGTTCCACTTTCCCCCTGTCACCCGACGGGATGGATGGGGTGAGTACCGGCGCTGGGCAATGGTGATTGCACTGTAACTGATCCTGCCGCGCCCCCCCACACTCTGCCATGCCCCCCCAGCACTCTGCTGCGCCCTCCCCCACTGCACTCTGCTACGTACCCCCCACCCATTTCGCTCCCCTCCATCCCCCCTGGGCCTTTGCTGCCCATACTGTGATGGCTGAGAGGACAGGCTGCCGGGGGCTCAGGTCTGAGTTGACTGTGGTATGACATCTGTAGTGCAGTTTTGCTCAGACTGCAGATCACCCCTCCTCGCCGCATGTCACCTCGGACCTCCGATCCCGGCCGGCAGTATGGGGCATAGGGAAACAGTCAGCAAGGCTTTGGGATACAGCCAGCGGGCATAGGGAAACAGTTAGACATAGGGAAGCAGCCAGTGGGGCATAGGGAAACAGTCAGCAAGGCATAGGGAAACAGCCAGCGGAGCATTGGGATACAGCCAGCGTGGCATAGGGAAACAGTCAGCAAAGCATTGGGATACAGCCAGCGGGGCATTGGGATACCGTGCGGCGGCGCGGGATACAGTGGAGCACTATGCAGCTAGCCTTAGTGACAATTTAGACATATTAGGATCCCTTTGTGGCCACCAACAAAATGACTCTGCACTGTGATCCTAAACTTCATCTTCCCATATCTTGTTGGAAACACCCAGATTGGGAGGGGGATGTGTGACATTACACACAGGAGAGCAGATTCTGCCCACTTTTACTGCAGCTGTAATGTGAGCTAGTTCTACAGTAGGAGTTCTGCAGGATTTCAGCAGCTGCTCCCCCTAGTGTTTAAGAGTGGAAAATATCAAACTTTAATTTATTTTTATATTTTTCTCAATTAAAAACAAATAATTTTATTTAAGCATAACATTAAAACATTAATACTTTACATTTTTTCAGTTATTAAAAAAAAATAAAAAAAATGTTTGATGACACCTTCCCTTTAAAGGGGTTGTCCAGCCTTGGGATACAAGTCTGCAGTCACTCTATAGTGTGACTGCAGACTTGTGAATCCTCACAGTGTGCAATGTGATCTGCATACATGTAGTCTTGTTCTGACTAGACATGCATTGCCTCGCTCAATAAAAGTGAATAGAGTGAAGCCAGATTTGTCTAATCAGATTATGGCCAGAAGCATGGAAATCACATACTTGCAGTCACATGACCTCCTACTACCATTGCCGGTAGCAGAGAATCCTGACAGTATGAAGGCTGCGTGCTGTGAGGATCTACAAGTGTATAGTCACATAAAGGGACTGTAGGCTTATACCTAAAAGCCGAACAACCGCTTTAATGTGTTTGCGGTTTGCTATAGAAGCAGCTCTTGGAACATTTCCTATAACGTTCTACTATTTTATAGTCTAACTAAGTCCAAAATTAGCATGGACTAAATTCCTACTTTACATTTTTTGTGGTTAGAGCTTCATCCATTCTGATTAAAGCTCTAAAAGACATATATTGACAAAGGGAAATCTGTCAACTGATACATGCTAACCAATCCATGGGCAGCATGAATATGGCATTTCAGCCAGGTATGTTTGACTGTCAAACGCTGCATAATTTCAGAGAAAAAACATACTTTAAAAGCCATTGAGGACTGAACTGCATGGGAGAATGCTTGAGTCCTCCCTGCCCGATGTCCTGGAGTGACAGGTGTCACTGTACACACATGCATATAACAGAAAGAGATAGAGAGGGGTGTTCAATTGCCGCGCCAAAAGATCACTCGTTCGAAAGATCAGATCAATGTCACTTTATTTTCATACAGGTCTACGCATTTCAGGAGCACCTGCCCCCTTCCTCAGGACCGTCAGGTATAGAAGTAACATCAAATCTGTCCCACTGGGACCAAAGATACAATAAATAGTCATAGTGACGTCACAGGACCACCCCTCCTATGAAAAAAACAGGCGGGAAAGGGTGCCACGTTGTCGACTGTGACGTAATACATGAAACTTCAAAACATACAGACTAAAACATCAAGTATCATCAATCAAGAGGTGGCTCCAATGTAGCCACTCATAATTGTGGTAAAAAAAAGAAAAAATCATAAAAATGAACCTGTAAATAAATACAAAAAAACGGGGTGTCTATCATTATTTTAGAGTGTGTGGCAACAAAAGTTATACGTGTATATACATATATAACCGCATACACTAAGTGTGTACATATATAAAGTGAACGTGCATTAAACCGGGGTCGTAGAAGAGCAGAGAACCCCACTATTGTGTGTATATTAAACTCAACAGAGATAAGGAAACAGAAGCGTCAACCCATGACGCCACCAGCGAGTGTATATCTTTAATTCAAAAAGGTGACCACTACATCTCCGACATGGAGCGTAGGTAACAATGATATGTTGAAACACAGAAATAAGAACGTAGGAGCCCACAGGAATCGCTCCTGACCAAAGAATCAAGACAGCAGTTCACTAAAGGGCAGAAGCGTGGGAAAAAACGATCTGTGCATGGGTTAAAGGTCTGTATCTGAAACAGACAGGTTAAAAATGTTCAGGACCGTGGGAACCAACGCATAGCGCATGCGTGACAATAAGAGGACCCAGCAAGTGCCTGGATCAGCGATATACTGGAACAAGAAAAGAACAGGAAAGAAACACCGGTGTAGATGGCCGCACGGGCAGAAGAGCCTCCTTAAAAATGTATCGCAAAAAGGATACTTTAAATAAAAATGTATCCGCCTAAAAATGTGTATGTCCATATAGAAGGTGAAAGTGCATCAGGATCAGGTTCCCAGGAGAGTCATAAATCCTCACCCATTATGTCCATACTAGATCCAAGGGGATCGGAAAATAGGAGAGTAAAAGTGTCAACCCTTGACGCCACTCGAGAGTGTATTAACACGTTAGTAACGCATGTACGAGACACCCCGTGCCTGATTCCCCCTGCCCCCTGGGTGCTACATTTTGGAGTCACCAACAGGATACTGTGTCTAGGCCAAAAACCTGGATACCGGGGGCCTTACTGGACTGTGTTTAACATTTTGCCTTTAAAGGACAGTCGCCATTAGTCATTTTGCGTGGGAAAAGAAGGGACATGTCATCATAAGAGGTACTCGTAAAAAGCGCGAAAGTGTGGGTGGAGCCCAAAAAGAGCGCCAAGACGAGCCCCACTGACAGCGGTTGACAGGAAACCCTGTAACGCAGGTACAAGACACCCCGTGCCTGACGACCACTGCACCTTGGGTGCTACTGTTGCAGTCAGACTGCTGGTGTGCCGGCATCTGTGATTGGTTGCCCTCACAGTAGAGTCCTAGAAGTGGAGTGTAAAAATAAATAAATTATTGGAAAAAACACAGGCTGCTGTATTTTGATATTCAGCGCAGATAAAGCAGCCCCCAGCTATGTGCGTTATCTTGGCTGTGTTTCAAAATACAAGTGTTAAAGTAATGAAGGAGTTAGCTGCTTTCAAACCTGTTAACACTGGCTTAGGTCAAAAAATCACAGCTGTCATCAAGCCCAAGGTTAGTAATGGGGAGGGGTCTATGATTCCCACTAAACACAAAACACAGAGAAATATCCTTTATTTAGAAAAAAAATAAACATAAAAAACCCAAAACACCCTATTTCTCCAATTTATTAACCCCCAAAACACCCATGCAGGTCTGACGTAATCCACTTGAGTTCCCATGATGCCCTCGCCTCTGCTAAATCTGAGGTCGCAGTGCATGGTCATATTAGAAAACATAACCTCTTACTACGGCATTGAGGACACACTAATGGAGCTGCAGCTGTGAGCTGGGAGCAGTGAATATTCACAAGTTTTAATGAGTAGACCTGGAAACAGTGTGTCGGCCACCCTGGAGACTCGGTAAGTATAATTGTCCTACTTTAATCCATTTTATAACACTTAAGTTCGTCTCCCTTAGATTTATATGGAGTTTGGCGTCCGGGTCAAGTTCGGGTTAAAGTCTGGTCCCTAACCGGACTTTTTTTAAAGTCTGTCCAGAACATCCGAACCTGAACAACTGCAGGTTCACCCAACCTCTACTCAGGACTTGATTCCTGGTTCAATCAGTAACTATCACTGCAGACAGCTTAAACAATAAATACCTTCAAAATGCCTTCCCTGGGGTGTCTGCGCTGATTTTAACCTTCTATTATATATTAATTCTTTGTGATACAAAACAATAATACAGCTATTTTTTCATCTATTATTGGGCTATATACAGGGCTGTATTTTGCCTTCGTGCTGCCCTAGGCACTTTAAGTGGTCGCGCCCCTTAGTGACAACCTAACACTGAGTTTTCGCACACGACATCTGTTTAAGGCAGATCTACTCTGTAAAACACTTGAAAAAGTATCAATGAGAAACGAAGGGCACTAACCCCCCCATGGGGATCACCACACAGGCACATCAAAACATAGCATGAGTATAAAATATTCCCACCACACCGTCCCCACTTATATACTGTGACTGTCACACTGCCCCTAATAAACTACACACTGCCCTCCCTTATAAATTATACCCACCACACCTTCCTCAATTATGAAATATGATCTGCACATTGACCTCACATCATGCTGCCCCCTCCTCACAATGTCCCATGCATGCTGCCCCCTCCTCACAATGTCCCATGCTTGCTGCCCCCTCCTCACAATGTCCCATGCATGCTGCCCCCTCCTCACAGTGTCCCATGCATGCTGCCCCCTCCTCACAATGTCCCATGCTTGCTGCCCCCTCCTCACAATGTCCCATGCATGCTGCCCCCTCCTCACAATGTCCCATGCATGCTGCCCCCTCCTCACAATGTCCCATGCATGCTGCCCCCTCCTCACAATGTCCCATGCATGCTGCCCCCTCCTCACAGTGTCCCATGCATGCTGCCCCCTCCTCACAATGTCCCATGCATGCTGCCCCCTCCTCACAATGTCCCATGCATGCTGCCCCCTCCTCACAATGTCCCATGCATGCTGCCCCCTTCTCACAATGTCCCATGCATGCTGCTCCCTCCTCACAGTGTCCCATGCATGCTGCTCCCTCCTCACAATGTCCCATGCATGCTGCCCCCTCCTCACAATGTCCCATGCATGCTGCCCTCTTCTCACAATGTCCCATGCATTCTGCCCCCTCCTCACAGTGTCCCATGCATGCTGCTCCCTCCTCACAATGTTCCATGCATGCTGCCCCCTCCTCACAATGTCCCATGCATGCTGCCCCCTTCTCACAATGTCCCATGCATTCTGCCCCCTCCTCACAGTGTCCCATGCATGCTGCTCCCTCCTCACAATGTCCCATGCATGCTGCCCCCTCCTCAAAATGTCCCATGCGTGCTGCCCCCTCCTCACAAGTCCCATGCGTGCTGCCCCCTCCTCACAATGTCCCATGCGTGCTGCCCCCTCCTCACAATGTCCCATGCATGCTTCCCCCTCCTCACAATGTCCCATGCATGCTTCCCCCTCCTCACAATGTCCCATGCATGCTTCCCCGTCCTCACAATGTCCCATGCATGCTGCCCCCTCCTCACAATGTCCCATGCATGCTTCCCCGTCCTCACAATGTCCCATGCATGCTGCCCCCTCCTCACAATGTCCCATGCATGCTGCTCCCTCCTCACAGTTTCCCATGCATGCTGTTCCCTCCTCACAATGTCCCATGCATGCTGCCCCTCTCCATGAGCTCCTAATGCTGCCTTCCTATTTTTTATAATGACACCTCCATGCTGCCCCATTCATCATACTAAGACCACCACACTAACGCTTATGCTGAGACACCCCTCACACACACACACACACACACACACACACACACACACACACACTATCCCACTCTTGATATTGACTCCCCTACATTGCTCCACTCCATACTGAGCCCACACATGCTGCCCCCCTCTCATTCTGAGTCCTTACACTCCCCCGCCATCGATTTTGTCATTGCACTATCCCTCAACCCTTGTCCTCTGTCTCTAGGATTGGCCCCTCTCTCCCATTCCCCCAGCAGCAGCCGCTCTCCCCCGCCTTCACCAGCAGCCTCTCCCCCAGCATCAGCCTCTCTCCCCCCAGCATCAACCTCTCTCCCCCCAGCGTCCCCCAGCTTCAGCCTCTCTCCCCCCAGCCTCCCCCAGCATCAGCCTCTCTCCCCCAGCTTCCCCCAGCATCAGCCTCTCTCCACCAGCTTCCCCCAGCATCAGCCTCTCTCCCCCAGCTTCCCCCAGCATCAGCCTCTCTCCCCCAGCTTCCCCCAGCATCAGCCTCTCTCCCCCAGCTTCCCCCAGCATCAGCATCTCTCCCCCAGCATCAGCCTCTCTCCCCCAGCATCAGCCTCTCTCCCCCAGCATCAGCCTCTCTGCCCCCAGCATCAGCCTCTCTTCTCCCAGCCTCCCCCAGCATCAGCCTCACTCCTCCCAGCCTCCCCCAGCATCAGCCCCCCAGCATCAGCCTCCACCATCCCAGCCTCCCCCAGCATCAGCCTCCCTCAGCATCAGCCTCTCTCCTCCGAGCCTCCCGCAGCATCAGCCTCTCCCAGCATCAGCCTCCCTCAACATCAGCCTCTTTCCTCCCAGCCTCCCCCAGCATCAGCCTCTCTCCTCCCAGCCTCCTCCAGCATCAGCCTCCCTCAGCATCAGCCTCCCTCCTCCCAGCCTCCCCCAGCATCAGCCTGTCTCCTCCCAGCCTCCCCCCTCCCAGCCTCCCTCAGCATCAGCCTCCCCCCTCCCAGCCTCCCCCAGCATCAGCCTCCCCCAGCATCAGCCTCCCCCAGCATCAGCCTCTCTCCTCCCAGTCTCCCCCAGCATCAGCCTCCCTCAGCATCAGCCTCCCTCCTCCCAGCCTCCCCCAGCATCAGCCTCCCCCCATCCCAGTCTCCCCCAGCATCAGCCTCCCGAAGCATCAGCCTCTCCCAGCATCAGCCTCCCTCAGCATTTCCTCCCAGCCTCCCCCAGCATCAGCCTCTCTCCTCCCAGCCTCCCCCAGCATCAGCCTCCCTCAGCATCAGCCTCTCTCCTCCGAGCCTCCCGAAGCATCAACCTCTCACAGCATCAGCCTCCCTCAGCATCAGCCTCTTTCCTCCCAGCCTCCCCCAGCATCAGCCTCTCTCCTCCCAGCCTCCCCCTCCCAGACTCCCTCAGCATCAGCCTCCCTCCTCCCAGCCTCCCCCAGCATCAGCCTCCCTCCTCCCAGCCTCCCCCAGCATCAGCCTCCCCCAGCACCAGCCTCCCCCAGCATCAGCCTCTCTCCTCCCAGCCTCCCCCAGCATCAGCCTCCCTCAGCATCAGCCTCCCTCCTCCCAGCCTCCCCCAGCATCAGCCTCCCCCCATCCCAGCCTCCCCCAGCATCAGCCTCCCTCAGCATCAGCCTCCCTCCTCCCAGCCTCCCCCAGCGTCAGCCTCCCCCCATCCCAGCCTTCCGCAACATCAGCCTCCCCCCTCCCAGCCTCCCCCAGCATCAGCCTCCCCCCTCCTAGCCTCCCCCAGCATCAGCCTCTCTCCTCCCAGTCTCCCCCAGCATCAGCCTCCCGAAGCATCAGCCTCTCCCAGCATCAGCCTCCCTTAGCATTTCCTCCCAGCCTCCCCCAGCATCAGCCTCTCTCCTCCCAGCCTCCCCCAGCATCAGCCTCCCTCAGCATCAGCCTCTCTCCTCCGAGCCTCCCGAAGCATCAATCTCTCACAGAATCAGCCTCCCTCAGCATCAGCCTCTTTCCTCCCAGCCTCCCCCAGCATCAGCCTCTCTCCTCCCAGACTCCCTCAGCATCAGCCTCCCTCCTCCCAGCCTCCCCCAGCATCAGCCTCCCTCCTCCCAGCCTCCCCCAGCATCAGCCTCCCCCAGCACCAGCCTCCCCCAGCATCAGCCTCTCTCCTCCCAGCCTCCCCCAGCATCAGCCTCCCTCAGCATCAGCCTCCCTCCTTCCAGCCTCCCCCAGCATCAGCCTCCCCCCATCCCAGCCTCCCCCAGCATCAGCCTCCCTCAGCATCAGCCTCCCTCCTCCCAGCCTCCCCCAGCGTCAGCCTCCCCCCATCCCAGCCTTCCGCAACATCAGCCTCCCCCCTCCCAGCCTCCCCCAGCATCAGACTCTCTCTCCTCCCAGCCTCCCCCAGTATCCGCTTCTCTTCCCCCAAGTCTCCCCCAGTATCAGCCTCTCTCCTCCCACCCCATACGCAGATCTCCAGTCTGCATTAGAGACACCCCCACGCTCCTTATGAATCTTCAGCTCTGCGAGCACTTACCTGCTCCAGGGCCCGCCGTCATCTTCCTGGCTCACGTGAGTATCCTCTTCTGACACCGGCTTCCATCGCGGCGTCCTCTGTGGCGTCCTGCTGTGAGCTCTGCATGTGAAATCCACACAGCATTGGACGCAGGACAGAGGAAGGAGCTGATTGGCGCACCTGTGACCCCGGAAGTGCAGGCGCCGGCAGTTCCGGGGTCAATCAGCTCTCTGTGCCCGGCCGCCGCAGTTTGTCTGCATTTGCGTCTTAATTGACGCGGATACAAATAAATAAAGGTGCGCCTCTCCCCCCTCCCCCCTCCGAAAATACAGCGGATTTAATGAATGTGTAAAAAAAAAAAATTTTTTTTTTTTACTGCTAGAAGGTGCCGCCCCCTGCATCCTGCCGCCCTAGGCATGGGACCACGGGTGCCTAATGGTAAATACGGCCCTGGCTATATACCATTTTATATTTTCATATTATAGCCAAAGTTTATTATATATGCATTCAGGAGAGCTAACAATTGTGAATACTATTCACATATAAAATTTATTTGGAGCATTTTTACTTTTGCTGCAATTTTGCTAGTCAACATATCAGCATGTAGTCTTGCTTGTCCTTCATTGCCTCTTTGCACCTTGCACTTCATGTTTGGGAAATCTGTTTTCTTTTCTTTTAATTAGAAGAAATGAATCTCAACTAGAGATGAGCGAACCAGCAGATGTTTTGGTCTGGTGGGTCTGGCCAGACTTAAAAAAAAAAAAAGTCAGGTTCAGGATCAGACTTGAACCCGAACATATACCTGGACGCCGAACCCCATATAAATCTATGGAGACCTGAACATTACCTGTGAAATAAAAGCGTTAAAGCAGGAGAATATACTTACCGAGCCTCCCACACAGCTGCAATGCTACTTCCTCATTTGCTCATCAGTCCTCATACATATTCACTGCTTTCCCCGCCCACCAGCGGCTCTGATTTGCCGGTAGACCACACCCCCACCCTCTCTAACAGCACCTATGATTGGTTGAAATCACAGGCGCTGTCTGCGTGCTTATAACGGAGTGTAAAATAAATAAATACACTTAAAAAATGGCATAAGATCCCCCTATAGTGATACCAGCGCAGATAAAGCCACGGCTACAGGCTGCCACCCCCCAGCCATGGGCTTATCTTGGTTGTGTATCAAAATAAGAGGAACTGCAGGCGGCTTTTTTTCTTTTTTTAAATATTTAAATACATTTTTTTAAAAATGACGGGCAGTCACCCAAATTTTGATATCCAGCCAAGATAAAACCAACTGGGAGCTGGTAATCTTAGGGTGGGGAAGCCTATGATTATTGGGACCCCACAGACTAAGAATAGCAGCCTGCAGCCACCCTAGAATTGTCGCATCCATTAGATGCGACAATCATGGCGCTTTACCCAGCTCTTCCTGATTACCCTGGTGCAGTGGCAATCTGGGTAATAAGGGATTAATTACAGCGCACAAATGTCATCAAGCCCAGAATTAGTGATGGGTAGGGGTCTATGAGACGCCCATCACTAATCCAATAAGTAATAAGAAAAAAAAACAAACACAGAGAAAAATCCTTTATTTGAAATAAAATACAGCACCCTCTTTCCCCTTTTTATTAATCCCAAAAGGACTCTTGAAGTTCTTCCATAATCTACACAACGTCCCATGATGGTCCTGGCTGTGCTACATCTGAGCCTGGAGAGACCAAAAATATGTCCGATCTCTCCAGGCTCTTGGAAACACTGACAAGGGGGACCCAGCTGGCAGCAGTGACGTCACTCAGTGCACCGGAGGTAATATCGAGGTTCCCATAGCATGACCTCAAGTGAGCTGAGTACTGCACTCTGACTTAAAGTGCAGGGCCGCACCTTGCACCGCACCAGCTCTTTAACACTGACAGTGCTGACTGGGAGTGCGGAGCTGCCCCACACTCCCCAACCCCAGCTTTGTCGGTGTTAAAGGGCTGGCGGGGTGCGGGGCATGGCCCTACACCTTAAGCCAAGGGTGTGGGGCATGTCCCTGCACTTTAAGCCCCCTCCCCTTCCTCCAGCCAGCCCCGCACTTTAATATTGACAGTGCTAGCCAAGGGGAGGAGGGTTCGGGGCTGCCCCGCATTCCCAGACCCCCCGTCTCAGTGATAAAGAGATTGCAGGGTGTGTGGTATGGCCCTCCTCTCCCCCCGGTTGGTACTGTCAGTGTAAAAGTGCGGGGCCGAGCCTGCCAGCCCTTTAACACTGACAGTACTGGCCGGGGGAGGGAAGTGCGGGGCACTGCAGTACGGGGAACTTTCATTGCCACATGCGCTGTTAGAGAGGGTGGCGGCATGGTCTACCGGCAGCCAATGAGAGCTGCCGATGGTCGGTGAAAGCAGTGAATATCTATGTATGAGCCCTGATGAGCGGACCAAAAAGTAGCGATTTTGCTGCAGGGAGGCTTGGTAAGTATATTGCTCCTGCTTTAACCCTTTTTTTTTTTTTTTTAAATTATTATTATCCGGGTGGCCGAACCCAAACTGTAACATGGACTTCCCAGAAAAGTCTGTGTCCGGGTCTGGGACCCCGAACACCTGCTGTTCGGTACGGACGCCAAACTTTATGGTTCAGGTTTGCTCATTACTAATCTCAACCCAAAAAGAGAATGAGAGGTTCCATAACAAATTGTTTACCTCCCATCTCTCATGGTCCGGTATTCATTTTACTGAAAAAGATATATTGGAGAATAATTCTCCTAAATATAATGGGCCCTAGTCCAATTCAAGCTGTTGGGAAACATTAAAATAAAACTACCTGATTTGTACTGAGCTCATTTGAAGCTGTTTGACATTCTGCAAGTGTTAGACCAGTGGAATTCCACAGGACGGTGAGCAATATCAGCTGGTGATGAAGAAGAGATGATAACAGTCAATCTGACAAGGAGAATGACCTTCCTAAATAAAAACCGTGTGTAGGGAATGTTTTTTGCAACCCTTCTTGAGAAAGTCTTCAAGATAAATATTACGGATTACTTGTCACCTGGCCCTTTGATGGTGGATGTGATGAATAGTTTGAGACATTATATCAATAGATTACACTTGCACTCAGGCCTCTCTTAAAGACTGAGGTGTTTTCAAAGTATGCACGTAAGCTCCGTATGTATACTAGGATAGACTGCAAAGGCATTTTATACATATAAGATGCACACATAAGAACGGGTATATACGGTATACACCTAATTAAAATGGCACAAAGTACATTGAAAAACGTTTGTAAACGTTTATATATATTTTTTTTGTTTTAAGATTTTTTTTGCAATTTCACAGAATAGCAAAGAAGTTTTAAGACTTTATATTCTTGCAACCATGACTGATAATCCTCAGGATTTCTGTCTATCTCAAGAACAGGACCGTTATTGGACAGATGGCCATACATGCACCTCTCCATATATTTCTATGGAAGCTTTCAATATTTAGTGAACAAGCATTCACCCGTGGATTTGCCATAAATATGCCAAGTATGCATATATACAATATGCTTAGTATGCTAAGTTGGGACAATCTTTATAAGGCCTCTTTCACACATCCGTGGAAAACACACGTTTTTCACAGACATATTGAAGGTGCATATGGCCCTCCGTGTGCCGTGATTTTGGCACACGTGTTTTCTCCGTGTGCTATCCGTGATAGCAAACAGAGATCAGGAACATTTTACTCACCTGTCTCCGTCACTGCTGTCCATATTGCTGATGACTCCGACACTGCGGTCACACTTACTGACAGAAAGTGGAAGCATTTTCAAGATGCATATTTAGGAATAGTAGCATTATTATATATCATATATATTATTACTTGCACTACTGTGTATAAACATGCTATATTTGCCATACACATATATATAATATATAGCTATATTTGAGATTTTATATATATATATATATATACATATATATATATATATATATATATATATATATATATATATATATATATATATACACACACACACGCACACACATACATATATATATATATAGCTATATTTGCCATATATACATATATACATACTGTGTATATATATATATATATATATATATATATATATATATAAATGCATATATACTGTATATATATATATATATATATATGTATGTATATATATATATATATATATATATATATTGGGTGAACAAGTATTGAACATGTCACTAATTTTCTAAATAAATGTAGTTCTAAAGGTGCTATTGATATGAATTTCTCACCACGTCAGTAACAACCTATGCAATCCACACAGGCAAGAATATCAAATAATGGATGTCCATAACTTAAATTAAGTGTAATAATGAGAAATGACACAGGGAGAAATCATTAAACACACTTAGTGAAATGTATTTATTACTTTGTACTAAAGCCTTTGTTGATTATGACAGTTTCCTGATGCCTCCTGTATGGAGAAACTTGTCGCCTGCATTGCTCAGGTGTGATTTTGGACCATTCTTCAACACAAACACTTTTCAAATCCTGAAGGTTTTGTGAGCGTCTTCTATGAACTCTGGGCTTTAGTTTCAGCCATACATTTTCTATTGGATTCAGGTCAGGTGATTGGCTGGGCAATTCTAGCAGCTTTATTTTCTTTCTCTGAAACCAATTGAGAGGTTGAAATGTTGAAATCTTCACCCTTGTTTCAGTTTCATCATCCTAGTAGATGGCAGCAGAACAAGAATGTCTGTCTTGGTACATTTTTCCCTTCAATTATATGGAGTTTGCCAGTGCCATATGCTGAAAAGCATGATTGTCCCAACCTCCAAACTTCACTGTTGGTATGTTATTAAAGGTCTCCAAACATTGAGTTCAATTTTGGTCTCATCTGACCAGGCTATATTCTCCCAGTATTTCAGGCTTGTCTAAATGTTGTCGAGCAAACTTTAAATGCACTTGAACATGCTTTTTATTTAGCAGTGGAGTTTTGTGTGGTGCGCGTGCATACAGTCCATGGAGGTTGACTGCATAACTTATTATTTTCTTTGAAGCAATATATCCACTGATTCCAGCTCTTTCTTAAGCTCTGCACAGGTTTTCCTTGGGTCTTTGACAACTGTTCTGATAATTATTTTCACTCCTCTATCTGAAGTCTTGCAGGAAGCACCGAGTCGTAGCTGGTTTATGGTGAAATTTTGTTTTTTCCACTTCCGAATTATGACTTCAAAAGTGCTTACTGGAAACTTTAGTAGTTTAGAAATTCTTCTGTAACCAATGCAGTCAGTATATTTTGCAGCAATTAGGTCTTCAGACAGCTCATTGGTTTTACCAATCATAAGAGGTTTCTTGTGTGGCACCTTGGCAATGGGACACCTTTTATAGTTTAACCAGCTGATATTATTTTTGAATAAGTGGCAGGATTGCTTTATAATTATTGATAGATTTCAGCTAGTGTCATGACTTATCATGGCTTTTTGCCCCTCTCTTTATGTGTTATACTTTTTCCCTGTGTCATTTCTCATTATTACACATAACTTAATTTATGGATATCTATAGTTTGATTTCTTTTCCTGTGTCGACTGGATGGGTAGTTACTGACATCTGGTGAGCAATTCATGGCAATAGCACTTTTAGAATATATTTTTCAATTTATTTATGTTTTAATTAATTATTTATTTATTTTTTTTATATTGTAGCTAGAAGTTGTATTATTCATGCTATAAAATAAATGCATTTTATACAATTTACTATTTAATAATAGTTTTCATGAGCTCTGAGGAAATTGCACATGATTATGTAGAGCAGGAATCTACGTTATCCATAAAGAAGTTGTACACAAATATAACCTAATGTAGCGGAGAAGACTAAGCCTGTTGTGTAGAAAGCACATTCCTATTGATATGACGCAATAAGTTAGGACGTGATAATTCTCTGATAATGCAGCAGCCAAAGTGTTTAACATGAGTTTGATCATGACAGTGTATTAACCATGGTTACAGCAGGCTTTCCCTGACATCTCGTAATAAATGGTGGGGTTCGAGAGATGATGCATGGTAATTCCTGATGGTCGTCAATGACAACATTGTTGAGGTAGCCTGTTTTTTATTAAAGACAAAATCTCCCTGATTTTTGCTGACATGGTGAAAGATCCTTTAAAATTTATGTTGTAATCTGATCAGCCAAGCTATTTAATAATTCCTGTAGTTTGATATAATACAATAGGCTTATGGTATTTCATTCTTTGTGGAAAGTCACTTAAGGAGACTGATATGTTTCCTTCCCAAATACTTTCAAGGACTTTTCCTAATATTTTTCTTGTACTTTCCTTTATCCTATGGGATGTCTGAATATTTCAGATCCAAAACAAGAACAGATTGGCATAAGGGGTTTGGGGTTTTCTTTTTTCTTTTTTTTACAATGTTGTTCCATTCATGTCTAGACAAATTTACACTGTGTGTATGAGGTTTCATCAATGTCTTTCTTCTGACTTGTGTAGTAATAGATTGAGTTTTTATAGGATTTTCATTTTCAATGACTAATGTCGTGGGGGACGCTAGTATTTATCTGTAACCTGTTGAAGGGGTTTAGTTTTGTATAACCAAACCTTGGGGTTTTGTACCTTAAATAGCTACTAATGTGCCTCAGATGGACAAATATTGCAGGACAAAAATGGCAGTAATTGGAGATCATCTGGTCAGGGTGTGATTGTATGATGCGGGTTCAGAAGCTGATTCTGCTCTACAGTGAGCAGATTTTGGCTCTATTTCATAGCCAGCATCTGCCTGTAACAGCAACAACCAGAACTAGCTTCAATTGCTGTGGTTTACCCATTTAGATGCAGCTACCAATCACTGCTTATTCATTGGCGTCCATTGCTTTCCATTTCTACGAAGTGACCACAGGGTGCCGGTGGTATACGATGGCAGAAGGAGGCTCATTGAAGTATCCCATTGCTGCTATGTTGGGCCTCCAAAGAAGCTCACTGTCGTGGATGTGTCACGGCCAGCTGACAATTCAGTGACAGCGAGTGTTCGAAAATCTCAGAGATTGGCAGCACATGTTGTTATCTGACAGTTCCCTGTTTCTACAGCAGTGGACTCTAGGAGCCTGGGAGACTGAGTTTTTTTTTCCTCTCAGTTGCTATCCTCTGACTTCCTTTATAAACGTCACCCTGGGGTGGTTTGGGTCCATTTTATAGTTTGTTCCTTGCTGAGTTCTGGTGAGGTTGTATTCTGTTACGCCAGACTTCTGTGGTTGCTGCAGCTCAGATAAGTGTTGTCTTTTGCTATCTACCAGGGCTCTGGTGATAGCTGTTGTGTTTCCCCTGTATTGTTCTTCCCTTTGTGTTTTCCTTTGTTGATAGTGGCGTTGACAAGGAGCTCATACTTTCCATCCTTACTTAGGGCCCAGATTAGGGTTTGCCTAGGGTGATGTATTCCTGCTCGGCAACAGGTGTGTGTGTATAGGACTAGTGAGGGCAGTGAGGATGATTGGCAGGTTGTTGTCAGGGGTCACCACTTCCCCACTTTCCCTAGCGATAGGGCATTCCTTTTGTGTTGTCAGCCGTGACACTCAGCTTTTTCCTAGGTTTAATTGGAGAATGTCAGTTTAGTATTAGGCTGCATTACTATACTATAGATATGAATAGTATAAATGATCATAGTTTCAAGTACACAGGGGAAACTATAAAAATAAAGAAAAAATTGAAAAAATAAAGAATGAAAAAAATAGTCACGTCTGTAAAAAAACAAAGAAAGCCCAAAATGATATCAACAAAAATGTCAACCTGGCATTCAAAAAGCAAGCCCTCACACAGCTACATTGATGGGAAAGTTAAAAAAGGCATGAGCCTCAGAAAATAGCAACGAATACCAATTCTTTTAGATTTGTTTTTACCACTAAAACATCAAATAAGTAAAATAAATCCTTAAAAAACAATGGCAGAATTGCAGGGCAGGAGGTGGAGGGGGAAGGGGAGGTGTTAACCATTGAATCCCACTTGGAATAGTAAAATTATTGTTATCATTCAATTCTACAATTAGTCACATAAAAAACAAGCTCTCATATGACCGTTTCAATGGAAAAAAATATAAAAAGTACGAATTTTGATAGAACAAGAAGGGGTTAATAACAACGTTGATAAACTGAATATGTGATAAATCCATTGTCGATTCAGAGACCCAAGAAATGATGTCACTTGTTACGTTGTCACAAGTAATTCAGGATTATATGTTCTATTTCCTGTTAGATAAACAGTATCAGTAGGTTCCATCTTATAAGAATCCACTTTCATCTTCCTCATGTGCTGCTTATATTAAAATAACGAGTAAGAACAAGATAAAAAGCATGAGGTCACGATTTATCTCACTTATTATTATCATAAAATAATGTTATTTTCTGCTACAGCTTCAATAACAAAGTAGATGCCAGGGCATTGCTGTTTATTTCAGAGCTGTTTTAACAACTTTTCAATTACGCTCTTATCTACTATGAAGAAAATATTAGCCCAGAGTGAAAATCTGGACATACTAATCTAATAGGCAATATCCTAAAGATTCCCCATAATCGGTGACCAGAAGATAATCTCACTGCTGTACATCTATAGTGATTCACCTGACGTTACATATGTAACCATTTGGGGAGATTCTGAGAATTTCCATTAGATCATTACATCTTTATCACTTTTTAGTAGCAACGTAGCTGTTTACCCTTTTTTTTTTTTTTTTTTTTTAAAAGAGACTAAGAGCAATTCCACATATCCATATTAAAATATCACATTTTTATTATAATTCAGTTCACTTTTTTTGCACTGAATTATAATAAACATTTGATATTTTAATATGGATATGTGGAATTGCTCTTAGTCTCTTTTTAAAATATGAACTTATGGAGCTAGCATAAAAAAATGTATAAAATTATAAAAATCTTTTTTGATGGTATCTGTTTACCCTGCATAAAAGGAAAGAAAGTGATGGTAATTTCTAATGATAGATTATTGTATATAAGAGCCCAGGCTGCTCTGTAGAATGTAAAGTACAGCTTTTATTATACTCACCTGTCGAGTTCGATGGACATCGCTGGTCTCGGTCCAGTGTTTCCCATCTTCCTTCCATCGTCGTCCTCCTTCCCTGCTCCATGTAGATGACATGTCCGACGTCATCCACACAGACCTCCATTGCACTCCTGCATATGCGCACTTTGATCTGCCATGCTGAGGGAAAAACAAAATACTGTAATGCACATGTGCGGGATAAAGTAAAAAACCACCTGTGCATGCGCACTACAATACTTTTATCTACCCTCAGCAGGGCATATCAAAGTGCGTGTGCGCAGGAGCGCAATGGCATGCCCCACAGGTGAGTATAATAAAAGATTTTTTTTATGTTATACAGAGCAGTATCATCTCTTATACACAGTATTCTAGAATGCTGTATATAAGGGCTTACTGGTGCTGGCCGAAGCTTATAGTGGAAATACCTGGTGACAGGTTCCCTTTAACTTTACACTTGTTCATAATGGGGTGTCTACTAGACAGGGCTTGATGCCAGCTGTCATCTCACAGCTGACATCAACCCCAAAAGTGTTACCCTATAGCCACCGCACCAGGGTAATCGGAAAGAGCTGGACAAAGTGGCGAAATTGGCACCATTTCTGGGGCAGTTGGGCGCTGCTATTTTTAAGCTGGGAAGGGTCAAATAACTATGGGCCTTGCCAGCCTAGTAATACCACTTCCCAGCTGTTTACTTTACCTGGGCTAGTTATCAAAAACAATAAGACCCCACGCCATGTTTTGTTTTTTTTAATTATTTAAATAAATAGTTTAAGAAAGAATGGCTTGGGAAACCCTCTATTTTTGATATTTTTGATAACCAGCCAAGGTACAGCAGACAAATGAGGGTTGCAGCCCGCAGCTGTCTGTTTTACCTTCACTGTTTATCAAAAAAGGGGAACCCTACATCATTTTTTTTGTTCACAGCAGCATACAAGCACCTTCTGCATGCCGAAAAGTTTGTTGATTGTCCGCGCTGCAGCCTTTCAACAAACTTTATTAGCGTGTGAACAGCACCCGAACTTTGAACACAGACACAGACTTTTTGTTTAAAAGTCCATTTTCGGGTTTGAGCCTCGGCACCAGGTGTCCGGTACGAACCCTGAACGTTACCGTTCGGGATCACTCATCCCTATTAATAACATAATGTGCCACTATACTACCTCATAATATCATACGGAATCCCATTACTGTTGAATTAACCCTCATAGCATGAGCATATTATTATGTTACCATTCATTAAACAGTTTTAATGTACTTTCTTGTGCTATTGGTCTCAACACGTTTCGCCCATCCTGTACTAGGTGGGTACCTCAGGAGACTATATTATATTATTATTAATAATAATAATAATAATAATAATAATAATAATAATAATATAATATTTCTCATTACCAGAGTCGCTGATTTCAATTTGGGCAGCCTTGCTATGACCCACCATTCATTTACTAGGTAGAATTACTCCCATTTCCATTTTGCTCCTAAAGAGGACCTCACCAGGTCATAAAGTAGCTCATTTATACTGATTTAATTCACATTTTTGCCTTTTTTTTATACATCCAGGCTATGGTTCTAGAGATATAGGCCTTTTTATTAAGTTCCCCTAATATGCTAATTTTGATGGTCTTTTCCTTTTAAATTCTGTGCAATAGTATCCTCTGCGCAATGCCCCCAATAATGATCATAAGGGCTAACATATTCGGCGCCCTACATAGAAAGACCATATATTCTTAATTGTTTACCAATTTTTTTTAAAAAAGGAAAAAATAAAAGTGAATACTCAGGGGGGCAGTAGAAGTAAAATAAGAGCTAAAACTGTACTCTTTTGACCTGGATACTGGTCCTTTTTAAGTTTTTGGTGCTTTTGATTGAAATCTATATACATCATCGTTAGTTCTAAGTTCTATAGTTTTCTGTACATTAATTTGTAAACTATGAATAAAGTAAACTTTGAGCTAAAATCTGAGTATAAAACCTAAATTGTCATAGGTAGAATAATACTAGAATTTCTAGGTTCTCCTACTGTAACCTGAATTGCCATCATGTCCACAGCTATACATAAAGACCACAAAACTAACTATTAATAAACATTCATTAGGTCAATTTAACACATAAGCTTTTCTTTTTTATGGATATAGCGGTTTTTATTTACCATACTATTATATGCACATACTATGTTTTTTTAGCTGTTGCTGTCATTTTTTTTATACCTATTCTACAATCTTGCTGTTATTTCTGAAAGAACCACCAGATGGCGATGTGCTGTGCTATTTCCCAACAAAAGATTTTTATTAGAAAAAAAAAAGTGCACATAGGGATAGCATTGAGGGAGAACTGGTATAATGTCCAACACTCAGGGTCTATTAATATTGTGTTATAGCAAGCTTATTCTGGACAAAAGATTTTCTATCATATTGAGTGCCACATTATCATGTATCATATGACATCAGTGCATGTAGAAAGGGTTAGAATATTTATACTAAGGACATTAGGTAATGTGTCAAAATGAGTAGAAAGTCAAAACAAAAATATATTTTTCTGAACCACTGTGTGCATAGACGTCTACTCATCCCTTTGCAATCCCTCATTAAATCTAGATACTTCGACAATTTTTGGAGTGTCCCGGAAAAAACAGCGGAGTCTTTAAAGTTCACTTAGTTTCAATAAAACTGAATTTTGAATGTAATATCCTAATTTTTATAGCAGCCTGATTTTTATTAACCTGACACACAACTCCAAATCTCCTGCATAGACATTGCCGTATCAATAGCGGTTGCAGAGATCGCAACTGCGACCAGACCTGTCAAGGTTAGGGGCCCGGCGCCCGCCCTGCAGAGAGGCAGCGGTCTGCTCTCTGTGAGAAGAGCCGCACTGTTCAGTGGCAGACCAGCAGTGGCACCGGGCCCCCCTCGCCTGCGGGCCCCCCTTGTCCGTCATCGCACAAAGTAATAATGAATAATGCAGTGGAGCGCTCCGCTTCATCCTTCATCATTCTCCCTCTGTGTCTGCGCTCAACGTCTCAGTGTAGCAGAGCGCGGTGACATCACCACGACACGTCGCTAAGCTCAGACTGCAGAGCGCAAGACACTGATCTGAGCAGTGGGGGAACGAGGAGAGGCGAGGACTAGTATATTTTTGTTAAATCAGTAAGTACACGGTGGCGAGAGGCACATGGGGGTGCATTATATGATATGGCAGCTGCATAACACGATATGAAGGACACCTTATACATGGACTATGGAGGTGCATTATAGTACATGGAGGCCTATGAGGTGCATTAAATGGTATGGGGGCTGCATAATACAATATGAAGAGCTTTGGGGCTGCATTATAAAACATGGAAGGCTATGGGGCTGCATTATACGATAAGGGGGCTGCATAAAATAATATGGACACCTTATACATGAACTATGGGGGTTCATTATAGTATATGGAGGCCTATGGGGTGCATTAAATGCTATGGGGGCTGCATAACACATTATGAAGAACACCTTATACATGGGCTATGGGTGTGCATTATAAGACATGGAGGCCTATGGGGTGCATTAAATGATAAGGGGGATGCATAATATAATACGAAGGACTATGGAACTGCATTATAAAACATGGAGAACTATATGGAGAACTATGGGGCTGCATTATAATGTATGGAGGAATATGAGTGTGCATTAAACAGTATGTGGGCTGCATAATTCAATATGAAGGACTATGGGGGCTGAATTATACTATATGCAAGGCTATGTAAGGGCCATTATAGTATTTGGAGAGCTATGTACGAGGGTGAACAAAGATAAAAGCATGGGATGGAAATGTTTTCTGTTGAGGAAGAGGCACTTTCTCATGTTCTACTATACATCTTTCCCCCAGCACCCAGCTTTCGCATGATCTGATATCATGGGAAAGCTGGGTGCAGAAGGATGTATATCAGAGCATGGGAAAGCTGCGTGCTGAGGGAAAGATGTACAGCAGAGCATTGGGAAGGTGCATGCTAAGAACAAGATGGATATGAGAACATAGGAAACCTGGGTGCTGATAGAAAGAAGGATTTCAGATCATGGGAAACATGAGTGCTGAGGGAAGGAGTCTAGTGTCAGCGACACTATCCTGTACCCTGATTGTCGACATTATTATCCTGTACTCCAAGTGTCGATGTACAGTTGGGGGGGGCAGGTCCAATTTTGCACCAGGGCCCATCAAATTCTAGTTACGCCACTGTGCATAGACATATAATAAAGGAGGTATTCCAACCCAAGGCAGATTTTAGACAAATTGTGACTCTGGGCAAAATTTACATCCTACCTCACAAACAGGATCTAATATCAAAAAGCAAAAAAGAAAGAATATCATTACTTACAGCAAGATGGAATTGCAGCTGTATATTGCTCAGGCCAAAAAACTACTACTACTCCAGTAGGATACAGCTAAACCTCATATATGTTTTTGTACAGGATACAGCCAGGCCCCTTTTTGTTCAGCCTTGCCATTAGAGTTTCTGTCCCTATGTAGCGCGCAGTGGGGGTACGGCTTGGCAGCCCGCCTGATCTAATAGTATGGGCGTCACCTAATAGGCTGCGGGTTTGTGACTGTGCGTCTGCTAGTGTGAACAGTGCTCTATGCAAGCCACTAGTGTGCAGTTTTACTATCCAGCCATTACCGCCTCCATATTTGGAAGTGAATGTGAATGGCTCCCCCTGCACCTGTGATGCCTCCACCTAGTGGGGGTTTAGCTGTATCCTGCTGGAGTAGTAGTAGTTTTTTGGCCTGAGCAATATACAGCTGCAATTCCATCTTGCTGTAAGTAATGACTACCTCACAAACAGGAAAAAATGAAACAAAAAAGTCATATGTCCCCCAATCTTCTCTGCTACATCCCCTCTGGCTTCAATGCTGATACTCAGGTGGTCCCACTGATCATTATTTACTTTGCAGCTATAACATAAGTTCACTGAAGCCAAGTACCAAGACTAATTCACTAAAAAAAAGTCATAACTTAGGAAAAAAAATCACAGGAAAAAAGGCAGCCCATACCTACCAAAAACAGGTCACAACACGAATGCACAACAAGGTGCAGCAGACCCCATGACAAAGGCACAGGTGAAGATACTAATGAAACAACCACTTGTAAACCCTCCATATATCAGAGAGGTGGTTGCCCAGTATTCCACATGCAGACAGGATTGGACAGGCGCCATGCACACCATCATGTGAGCTGCACCATTGTCCGGATCGTAGTCTCTATAGTACTCAGCACCTGTGCCGACTAATTACAGGTTTGTAGACACCTATGATACTAGTTACAGATCACACCTTAGTTTGACATGTCCTTATGGTCAAATTATTTCTATTATTTTTTTTAGGAATACCATCATTTTTGTCTGGGCCATTTTCATTATTTTTTTTTATTTTCTGTTGAACTACAATTCAAATGCAAGGGCTTATTGTCATTGTTTGATATTCAGTAAATTTAAATCGAACATTATTCAGTACTTTAGTTATTTTAGTGACCATTGTAGGTTTTTCTTACTCTACCAGAAGATTTCCAACAATTTTGTCTTACATTACTAAGCACAGTGACAGCATCAGAGGAAGTGGTGTAAAGCACAATGCCACTGGATTCTGGAGCAGTAAAAATGTGATCTGTATTGTGACACTATATTGACTATTCTGGATGAATGGGCAAGCAATACCACAGACAATCCAAAATCTTGTAAAAAGTCTTCCCAGAAGAGAAGAATCTGTAATAGCTGCAAAGTGGTTATTAACTCCATATTAACTCCTTGACGACCTATGACATACTGGAACGTCAAAGGTTGCGTCCCTGCCTTTGATGTGGGCTTGCACACCTAGCCCGCATCTTTCACTGCACATGTCAACTGATCAGCCAACATGTGCCTCTAGTAGCCACAGGTGAATTGAAAATCCGCTCGCAGTTGTTAACTAGTTAGATCCTACTGTCAATCTTTGACAGAGGGCTTTATCACATGCTGGTGAGGAGCATGCCATTTCCCATTTCAACCGGTGGCCCTGTGATGAGTTGTCCTGACAGCCGGGGATCAACTGATGATCCCTGTGTTTGTAATGACAAACTTCCTGTGAAGCCAACACCATAGATCGTGATTTCTGCTGTACACAGCGGTGCTGATGCACTTATCTGTACAGCACAGGACTATTGCAGCTCCAACTCCCATAAGGGGACTAATAAGTACAATAAAAAGTGTGAAAAAAGTTATAAAATATGAAAAAAAACCAAAATTGAGTTGAAATCACCCTTCTTTTGCCCCATTGAACATAAAACATAAAACAATTTAAAAAACACAAATATTTGGTATTGCTGAATTCAGACATGTCCAATCTATCAAAATACTAATTAAATGAATCTGTTTGATAAACAACGTAATGAAAAAAATTCAAAACACCAGAATTACGTTTTTTTGGTCACCGCAACATTACAATAAAATGCAATAACAGGAGATCAAAGAATCACATTTAGACAAAAATGGTATCATTAAAAGTATAATTTCAGGGCACAAAAAGGCACACAGCCCCAGATCCCAAAAAGGGAAAATATTACGGGTCTCTGAAAATGGAGCCAAAAGCAAATTTCTTTTTTAATAAACAAACCTGAATTTTTTTTTGTCACCAAGTAAATAAAAGAAAAAACTATACATGTTTGGCATCTACAAACTCGTACTGACCTGAAGAATCATAATGCCAGGTCAGTTTTACCATGGTTAATATAAAAAAAAATAATTGTGGAATTGCAGTTTTTTTTAAATTTCATCTCACTCCAAATTTTTTTTCCCATTTTCCAGTACACTATATGGTAAAATTAATGGCTTCAATCAAATGTACAACTCATCACGCAAACAACAAGCCCTCATATGGCTATGTTGAAGGAAAAATAAAAAAGTTTTTTGTTTTTTTTTCTTGGAAGAAAACAAGGAAAAAATGGTTAACAAAAAAAAAATCACTGGGGGGTTAATGTCTATAGATTTAAGGCCGCTTTACACGCAACGACATCGCTAACGAGATGTCGTTAGGGTCACGGAATTCATGACGCACATCCGGCCTCGTTAGCGACGTCATTGTGTGTGAAACGTACGAACGACTGCTAACGATCAAAAATACTCACCTAATCGTTGATCGTTGTCCGGTCATTCTAATCCCGATTATTGTTGCTTGCTGTTGCAGGACGCAGGTTGTTCGTCATTCCTGCGGCAGCACACATTGCTATGTGTGACACCGCAGGAATGATGAACATCACTGTCCCTGTGGCCGCCGGCAATGAGGAAGGAAGGAGGTGGGCGGGATGTTACGGCCGCTCATCTCCGCCCCTCCGCTTCTAGTGGACGCCTTCCGTGTGATGTCGCTGTGACGCCGCACGAACTGCCCCCTTAGAAAAGAGGCAGTTCGCCGGCCACCGCGACGTCGCAGGGAAGGTAAGTCCGTGTGACGGGGCCTACCGCTATTGTGCGCCACGCACAAACGACAGGGACAAGTGCGATCGGCTGCGACATCGCTAGCGATGTCGCTGTGTAAAGTGCCCTTTAGAATGTCATGACATAAAAGCTCCTGTCCCGTAGGTGTAATGTGTAGGTGTCCCAATACGTTTGTCCATATACTGTCCATAATGGATACTTACACATCAACAGCTGTAAATTTGATAGTACATGAATGTTTTCATTGCCCTATATAAAGGCTGCATTCATAGCTCTGTATCTATACAACTGGAACACAGGAACTGTTGGAAAACCTGCGTTGCTTTGAGTTAGTGATTGATATATTGTTTTAAGGAAAATGTTAACATCTGTTAGTATTTTAAATAACTTTCTTAGCCTTTTGTAGCTTAATTTCTCTACTCACAGAAATAAATTACCCCAACATACTTATCCCATCAATACGGCTCTCATCAATTAAATACTAATTTATTATGCACTTAGGCACCATTCTCATGGGCTTCTTCACCTTGGCTTCCAATACTGACCTAATACAGTCATATAACAGATATACAGTATATATTTCTGTATGTACCCGAGCATTTATATGCATAATATGTTCTCATAGGACATTATACAACATTACTGAAAAGTGTAAGTATCCATCCAATATTACGGTGAGATAAGACACTTACTAGAAAGGAGCTGTACCATCACTCAGTGCCTCTCTTCCTTTGTCATTCTCTACTGTTGCCTCTTCTTCCTTCTCCTCTTCTACGTCCCCTCTTTATAGACTTCTATGGATTTCAGTCTGCTTGGTAAATGAAACAGGAGGTAGATACACATCATACTTACATCTTGTGCCTCTTGATCACAGACAACGGAAATGCAATGAACTGTAAATTTTTGTAATGCAGTTCTAAATTACAATTACTTCAGCTCAAGTTCAATCCTCCTGTACAAATTAAATATAAAGTGGGTTAAATGGGTGGTCCGAAGGCAAAGAAATATTCATTCTAAATTCCTATCTATTTAGGGCCATAATCTAAACTTTTTTCTCATATACTTGCATTGAAAGTTCCCTATCTTTCCCTAAGGACACTATTTGCTATTCTGTTTTTTTTCCCTACGTCCTCTCTGATGATGCTTTGTTTGAGAATCCCAGTGCATGCTGGGATACTCAAACAAAGAATCATCAGTGAGGCTCATTTCAGGGGCAGGGCTTGTTTCTGTGCTCTGTGTATTGTGTGATGTGGACAATGACAGCTCGCTCTCTGTTTTTGGCTCTGATCAGCAATAATGAGTCAGCAATAGAGCATTGTCAGAATGCCCAGCTTGCAGAGATTTGCTGCCTCTGCAAGTGACAGCACTGGACTATGCACACCAGGTATTCTGACACTACTCTGTTACCTGCTGTTATTGCTGATCTGAACCAAGAACAGAGAGCGCACTGTCATTATGCACATCACACAGTGCACAGTGTGCAGGAACTAGCCCAGCCCCTAAAATAAATGTCACTGATGCTTCATTCCAGGGAGGGGGCAAAGACTGCGGCAGTGACCGCATTGGCTGCTTTAGTGACTGCAGCCTCTGCCATCTGATGATGCTTTGTTTGAGTGTGCAGCATGCACTGGAATTCTCAAGCAAAGTGTCATCAATAAAGAAGTGGAAAAAAAAATAATAGCAATTAGCTAGTGTAGTTAGGGAAGGAAAGGGACTTTTTAATTCAAGAATATTAGAAAATAGGTTAGATTATGGCACTAAATGGTTAGGGATATAGAATGAAAATGATTTTGCCCTTCGAACCAGCCCTTTAATCTTTAGTTCCCTAGTTTGGAAAAATTTCTATGGTTGAAAATGAAACTACCCTTTTCTGATTTTTTTGTTTACTCAAACTTTTCACTTTTTTTCTTTTGGTGTTCACTATTAAGTCAGTCTTCATTCTGGCTATGGCTGGTTATTGTAGACATCTTTTTATTTAATATGTAAAGTAAAACTCAAGGAATTGTTTGACAGTACAATAAGGAGCCAAGGTCAACAATGATTCTGTTTTTACACTTTGACGTCTTACAAATACAAGAGATACAAGAGTTTATAGAAACTTACTCCAGGCTCTGGCCAAGATCAGCACTGAGTGTCTTACTAAGACCACTATTGAAGTTAGATCCATTGTAGACACTTGTAATAGTATGCAAGTTCTTACTGTATTTCCATTTAGAAAAGAAATGGTTATTCATGAGTCATGAACACTATAAGATGCTACATGTACTGTAATTAAGGTGAATCTTCTTTTAAAGGGAACCAATCACCAGGATTTTCGTATATAACCTAAAGCCAGTGCTATACTGACACTATCAGGCTGATTCTATACATACCTGTAGTGGTCAGCTCGGATGTTTAGGTTTTGAAATCCAAGAAAGTAAAGTTTATAAAATCGGCAGATTCTTGAATGTCAGCAGCTGAGAATCAGATAATATCTGGGGGTGAATTCATAGTTATCCCCTCCCCCTGTTAGAATTAGCATAAACATTATACAATCGATGTAACGTTTCACTTCCAGGACCTGTAGTGAGGTCATACCCATGTGACGAGACGGAGCGTGGCCTCAGCCAACAAAGCTGATATTAGGAGGCAACATTTTCCTATGGGCCGCCCCTTCTGGTCACATGGGTATGACCTCACCACAGGTCCTGCTAGGTCAATTGTATAATAATTATGCTAATTCTAACAGGAGAGGGAATAACTATGAATACCCCCAGATATTATCTGCTGCTCAGCTGCTGTCACTCAAGAAACTGTCGATTTTATAAACTTTACTTTCTTGGATTTCACAACCTTAACATCCAAGCTGACCACTACAGATATGTAGAGAATTAGCCCGATAGTGCCAGTATAGCACTGGTTTTAGGTCATATACAAAAATCCTGGTGATTGGTTCCCTTTAAATGTATGTTTAAAGGGAGCCTGTCAGCTAAGACGTGCTGCGGGAACCACATTACCTGAAATCACAGGCATGCTGCTCAATCCATGCACAGCATGAATCCGACTCTGGTTGGGTTATTATAGCCATGTCTGCTTTAGTGAGAAACACTCTGGCATTTCAAAGTAAACATACTATGTGTCTCAAACGATTTGTCTGAAGTAGGACCCCTGTGAGCTATCGCCAACCCACTCGCCATGACTGACAGGTCTCTCAGTATGCAAAAAATGAGAATGGAGATGTTTTTTTTGTCATAAAGCAGGTGAATAGAGCAGCTCAAGAACTGAGCAAGCTTTACACAGGCACATTCTGGCTGTGTTATACAGCCAGCACCTGTCAATAACCAGCATACTGGTCAAGTAATCAAACAGATTCAGGCACCCTATAGGGACTTAAGCTTAAGCTGAAAATTTGAAGAAGAAAAAAATGTGTGTATATATATATATATATATATATATATATAGCTGGGGTAAGGAGGTAATATGAAATCAGAATCACATGAAGAGACCAGGACAGATGGATCTGATTATGATGCAGATTAATCGATTTAACTGCATCATATTCAGGTCCATATGTCTTCATGTGATTCTACAGCTGCGCGGAAATTTCTAATTTCCTTCTTCCTCAACTGTGGATGTGGCCTAACTGCGCAGTCTCTACAACAGCTGCCATATATTTTTGATATCTCTCCAATGTTGTGTATACACAACAAGGTGAGGACATAATCCATACACCTGCCACATGGTTTCCAGATAAGTCCCTACTGCGCTTTCTGCTCCTCACTTCCTTTTCAAATATATATTTACTGTATATACCGTATATAAACATAAATATTAGAATCACCCCCTTTTCCCATTTTAAAATTTAAGAAATAAAAATAGACATATTTGGTATTCCCGCATTGATAAAAGTCCCATATATAAAAAATATTAAATTATTCTACTCACATCGCATACACCCAAAAAAATATTAAATGCTAAAATTGCCAGTTTTTAGTTTAAAAATAAATCAAACAATGTATGTATCACAAATTGGTACCAATAAAAATGACAGTGTGCCGGGGAAAAACAAGACCTCAAGCCGCTTCTCAAACAGAAATATAAAAAAGTTATGAAAATTTTTTTTTTCAAACTTCAGCTTTTCTTAACAACTTAATAAAATAGATGTATAAGTTTTTCCCCGTAACCGTAGTGACTTGAAGTTGTCAGGTCATTTCTTAATTTTTAATACATTACGTGCTTAAGTAAATGATGTCATTCAAGGCTACAATTCAGCACGTGAACAGTGTCATTCCTACAAAAACAAGACCCCAGATGGCTATGGCAGCAGAAAACAGAAAAGTTAGGGTTCTTGGGAGAAAATGATGAAAAAATATGAAATTGAAATAATCAAAAATAGCTGCGTCCTTCATGGTTTAACAGAAAAAAGTGCAGCGTGCTTTTTCTTTTAGTAAAAATGATAAAATTTCTGACAAATCTCGTATGTAAGTGTAAATCTGACCTTTGAAGATTGAACAGGAGAATAGACTGAAAAGGGGTATTCCCATCTGCAAGATCCTATCCCAATATGTAGCAGGTGTAATGATAATAATATAGTTCTCCTGATTAGCAATGTCACTTACCTCATGTGCAGGGTATTGCAGCTTAGGCATCCATGGTTATGACCACACGCAACTAACTAACTGTAACTATATGAGTGAACGTAACCATTGATACTTAACTGTAATGCCCTGCACATGAGGTAAGAGACATGGCTAGATCAGGAGAACTATACTATATTTCTAATTGGAAGAATATTATCATTATAACGCCTACTTCATATTGGGATAGGATCTTGGAGATGTGAATACCCCTTTTAAGGGTTATAAACTCTTCAATGGTAACTCCATCTTCTGTGTACTATGATACTTAGAGGTTGTAAAAACTATTGAAATTTTACTAAAACCCTAGTTAAAAAATGCTTTTTAACCCCAAATACATGCATTTAATAAGGACCTGTCTCCAAGGTCAATAGTGCCCAGTTTTACTTTTTATTTATTCTGAAATCCGTCGTACAGTTCTAGTGATATTGTCCTTTTTATTCGGTGCTACTTTTTCTGATCTTTACCAAGGGGGAGTTACTGATAGGGTATAATGCAAAGCTGCCTAAAGACACTTCTCTAGAGAACCCTATGAGCAATGCCCCCTTGGTAAAGACTAGAAAAATGTAAATGGCTGATATCTCTAGGACCTATGGTGGATTACAAAAAGGTACACACAATGGAATACTCAGGGGAACAGCGGGAATAAACTAATAATAAATATCTAGAAATTTTGTACTTGCTTACAAGTCCTCTTTAAGGCTATGTGCGCACTAGAAAATCCGGACCCCCTTAAAGAATCCCGCACCCACGGTAAAAAAACGCACTAAAACCGCAACGAAATCCGCATACAGTTTTACCGTGGTTTGCCACGGATTTACCTCGGATTTACCATGGATTTTCCGCAGGTTGGTCCCTGCGGATTTTTACCATTATCTATGGCAAAAGCCGCAGGTACCTGCAGAAAAGAAGTGACATGCTCATTAATTTGGCAGCGGAAAATCCGCGGGTAAATCCGTGGGTATAAAAAACGCAGCACTTTTTAAAACCCATAGGATTTGCTGGGGAATGACTGCAGCAATGTTATACACATTTTCTGCAGAAAAACCGCGGCAAATCCGCAGGGTGCGCACATAGCCTAAAGGGAATCTGTCATCAGGTTATTGCTTTGTAACGTAAAGCCAATATGCTGCAAGGTTTAACACAGAGAATTCAGAGATGCCTTTCTTGTCAAGGTCTGATCTGTTGTTTAATTGCAATGTTTGTTTAAGCAGCAGGACTTATCATTGCTCACACTACAATGTCACATGCAGGGCAGTCCAGCATGCCCCCTCTTGTGAGTGACACCTCACTGTCAATGTACAATCTCTATAGAGAGCCTTGTGTGGGCGGGGACAGCACTCTGGGCTTGGCTACATGGCTAAATCTAAAAATTCAGATTGTGTCAGAACAGCTAAGGCCTCTTTCACACATCCGTGAAAAACCACACACGTTTTTCACGGACGTATCAAAGGTGTGTTTTGCCCTCCATGAGCCGTGTTTATGGCTCACGTGTGTTCTCCGTGATAACAAACGGAGAACGAAAACATTTTACTCACCTGACTCTGGCGTCGCTGTCCGTGGTGCTGATCTTCGGTCTCCGGTCCTGCCGACTCCCCGCTGCTGCTGCTTCCGGCTGCAGTGAAGTGAATATGCAATGAGCATAATGAGCGGCGGTCGGAAGCAAGTGACAGCAATGGCGGAGACTGCACGGCTGGAGGAGGTGAGTAAAGTTTTTTTTTTCTCGCAGATACATGTGTTTTCTCCGGTGCGTGTCACACAGAACACCTCCATGTGGTCCATTTGTGTTCCGTGTGACCCGTTTGTGTACCGTGTGACACCTGTGATGCCGGAGAAAACGTGGACATGTCTACGTGTGCAGCACACGGGCACATGTATGCTCCACACGTACACACGGTCCATGGCAGAATACACACGTGAACGCAGACCCATTCATTTTAATGGGTTTTTATATCCTTTTTCCTCTTCTTGTCTTTTTCTAACTCTGCTCTTTTTTTGTTTTCCCTTTTTTCTAGTCCTTCCTTGCTCTATGAGAGAGATTGATACATCATTGGATTCAGAGTCTCTGTCTCTACATTATGCTGCTCTCAGATGAGGTAACAAAAACCTGTTGACAGATTCACTTTAAGCATGTTGTAAAAAAAATAAAAGTAGAATTTCAGAAAATGACAAGAGCCATGTTTTATCTGTACATTAATCCTTCCACAATGTTCTCACCATCACTGACAGATTGATAGTAAAGATCATATCTCTGAAGTTTATCTCTCAGCGTCATATTTTTCTTTTTCGGTCAATAAAGGTGCTACAGTCATATTAATGCCAAGCTAATGGCTGGGTAACGACTCCTGACCCAAAGAATTTCAGATTTTCGACGCTTAGAATTCGTGTGATTACAGATGAAGCTTTTTTTTGGCCACGTTTCAGTTATGATCTTGATGTTAGTGGCAGGGATCCATAAAGATGGAGAAATGTCTTTCACTTGCTAATTTATGAGGTGATAGATTACTGAATGTCTTATTTTTATTTTTTATAAGAATACTCCAAAGTCATTGTGATTACTGTAATTACTAAAGAAATGTGCTACACTTGGCAATGGATATAGGGGGTGAGGAAGTCCAAAAGGTTGTGGCGGGGATTTATCAAGTGCCAGGAGAGGATGCACAGCTCCCTCTTGTGTCCTGGCAGCAATTACCATGTGTGCCAACAGCAACTGCAGTGTGGTGTGGAGTAGAGATGAGCGAACCGGTCCCGGTTCGGCTCGAGGCGGTTCGCCGAACGGGGGGTCTGGCTCGAGTTCGGCTCGTCGAACGTTCGACGAACCGAACTCGAGCCCATAGGAAACAATGGCAGGCAATCACAAACACAGTAAAACACCTAGAAAACACCCTGAAAGGTGTCCAAAAGGTGACAAACAACTCACAACATAACACAAACACATGGGAAAGTGACAAGGACATATACTCATGTGAAAACAAAACAGCTGGACAAGGAAAAAGAGGGAGACACACAGATATATGAGTATATGCAAAGAAACATCGATTCCATTATTGTGCAACTTGAGCCCTGCTCATTTTAGGCTTCCAATCTGGATAAATTGCCTGAGCTCGCCACGTACGCCTTGAGGATCTTGTCGTGTCCTGCAGCCAGCGTTCTCTCGGAACCTGTCTTCAGTGCTGCTGGGGGTCTGCTGGCAGATAAGCACACGTGTCTGTCCACTGACAATGTGGACCTGGCTCTCAGAGGACTTTTCTTCCCCTGGGTCAGCCAGGGGAGGCGAAAGGCACGCGTATTTTTGAGAGTGCTTCATGCAAAGCATCTTTTTCTTTGTCAAAAGGGGGGCTCAACCGATGCCAGTCAAGTGGGGTGTGTGTGGCCCAGTTAGTGGCAACGAGGGAGACTGTGGTTGGAGTCCCCTCGCTGTGTCTCTAAAAGAACCAAGATGAACAAGTCATGGCTCTCAGAGGACTTTTCTTCCCCTGGGTCAGCCAGGGGACGGGAAAGGCACGCGTATTTTTGAGAGTGCTTCATGCAAAGCATCTTTTTCTTTTTCAAAAGGGGGCTCAACCGATGCCAGTCAAGTGGGGTGTGTGTGGCCCAGTTAGTGGCAACGAGGGAGACTGTGGTTGGAGTCCCCTCGCTGTGTCTCTAAAAGAACCAAGATGAACAAGTCATGGCTCTCAGAGGACTTTTCTTCCCCTGGGTCAGCCAGGGGACGGGAAAGGCACGCGTATTTTTGAGAGTGCTTCATGCAAAGCATCTTTTTCTTTGTCAAAAGGGGGGGTCAACCGATGCCAGTCAAGTGGGGTGTGTGTGGCCCAGTTAGTGGCAACGAGGGAGACTGTGGTTGGAGTCCCCTCGCTGTGTCTCTAAAAGAACCAAGATGAACAAGTCATGGCTCTCAGAGGACTTTTCTTCCCCTGGGTCAGCCAGGGGACGGGAAAGGCACGCGTATTTTTGAGAGTGCTTCATGCAAAGCATCTTTTTCTTTTTCAAAAGGGGGCTCAACCGATGCCAGTCAAGTGGGGTGTGTGTGGCCCAGTTAGTGGCAACGAGGGAGACTGTGGTTGGAGTCCCCTCGCTGTGTCTCTAAAAGAACCAAGATGAACAAGTCATGGCTCTCAGAGGACTTTTCTTCCCCTGGGTCAGCCAGGGGACGGGAAAGGCACGCGTATTTTTGAGAGTGCTTCATGCAAAGCATCTTTTTCTTTGTCAAAAGGGGGGGTCAACCGATGCCAGTCAAGTGGGGTGTGTGTGGCCCAGTTAGTGGCAACGAGGGAGACTGTGGTTGGAGTCCCCTCGCTGTGTCTCTAAAAGAACCAAGATGAACAAGTCATGGCTCTCAGAGGACTTTTCTTCCCCTGGGTCAGCCAGGGGACGGGAAAGGCACGCGTATTTTTGAGAGTGCTTCATGCAAAGCATCTTTTTCTTTGTCAAAAGGGGGGGTCAACCGATGCCAGTCAAGTGGGGTGTGTGTGGCCCAGTTAGTGGCAACGAGGGAGACTGTGGTTGGAGTCCCCTCGCTGTGTCTCTAAAAGAACCAAGATGAACAAGTCATGGCTCTCAGAGGACTTTTCTTCCCCTGGGTCAGCCAGGGGACGGGAAAGGCACGCGTATTTTTGAGAGTGCTTCATGCAAAGCATCTTTTTCTTTTTCAAAAGGGGGCTCAACCGATGCCAGTCAAGTGGGGTGTGTGTGGCCCAGTTAGTGGCAACGAGGGAGACTGTGGTTGGAGTCCCCTCGCTGTGTCTCTAAAAGAACCAAGATGAACAAGTCATGGCTCTCAGAGGACTTTTCTTCCCCTGGGTCAGCCAGGGGACGGGAAAGGCACGCGTATTTTTGAGAGTGCTTCATGCAAAGCATCTTTTTCTTTGTCAAAAGGGGGGGTCAACCGATGCCAGTCAAGTGGGGTGTGTGTGGCCCAGTTAGTGGCAACGAGGGAGACTGTGGTTGGAGTCCCCTCGCTGTGTCTCTAAAAGAACCAAGATGAACAAGTCATGGCTCTCAGAGGACTTTTCTTCCCCTGGGTCAGCCAGGGGACGGGAAAGGCACGCGTATTTTTGAGAGTGCTTCATGCAAAGCATCTTTTTCTTTTTCAAAAGGGGGCTCAACCGATGCCAGTCAAGTGGGGTGTGTGTGGCCCAGTTAGTGGCAACGAGGGAGACTGTGGTTGGAGTCCCCTCGCTGTGTCTCTAAAAGAACCAAGATGAACAAGTCATGGCTCTCAGAGGACTTTTCTTCCCCTGGGTCAGCCAGGGGACGGGAAAGGCACGCGTATTTTTGAGAGTGCTTCATGCAAAGCATCTTTTTCTTTTTCAAAAGGGGGCTCAACCGATGCCAGTCAAGTGGGGTGTGTGTGGCCCAGTTAGTGGCAACGAGGGAGACTGTGGTTGGAGTCCCCTCGCTGTGTTTTACATGCTTTTAGAAGGGCATGAAATGGCTTGGAGGTTGACTTTCATCATATGCAAACTGTTGGCTACCAAAATGCTGCCTTTCCAACAACTGTGGTTATAGGCAATGAGGAACATACTGATGAAGATGAGACGCAGATACCCGATTGGGATGACAACTTAAATATTCGGTCAGGGCAAGAAGAAACTCGGTCTGAGGGGTAGGGGAGTGCAAACACAACAATTGATGATTAAGTTCTAGATCACACCTACTGTCAACCCACAGTCAGACACTCGAGGAGGTCAACAGAGGCGGTGGAGGAGGATGCAACCGACGTCGAAGTAACCTGGCGCCTTCCTGGACACAGTCGGAGCACTGGTAGCACGTCTACAACTGCATCCTCAGCCACCACTCTGCCTCTGAGCATTATTCGGGGTGGATCAACAGGTCGCATGGCCTCTAAGCCTTGCCTAGCCAGGTCCTTTTTTGACATAGAAAAAGATCGCCCAAATTATGTGATCTGTAAAATTTGTCATGGTTCTCTTAGTAGAGGTCAAAACCTCAGCAGTTTGACAACTTCTTCCATGAATCGTCACATGAATAAATATCATATGGCCCGATGGGAAGCTCACCGTGCTGCAATGCGGCCTAGCGGAGCGAACCATCCACCGCCTGCCCCTTCCAGTGCATCCGCGCGCTCGTCATCTTCTAGGACTGTGGGGACAGCTGTCACACCTGTTTTTCCACCCACAACTTCCACCACTGTAACCGCAACAGGCAGTTTGCTTGGTAGGTCGTCAGTTGGTTTGGAAGGGGAAACAAGTGAGTGTGTACAGCTCTCTCAGACATCGATAGCACCAACTTTGGATGAAGGCAACATCATGTCTCCGCCTGCACTTTCCTCACAAAGCTGCATTTTTCCAGGGACACCCGACTCAACACCGTCTACACACAGCAGCCAGATCTCTGTCCCTCAGATGTGGTCAAATAAAAGGCCACTTCCTGCGACCCATGACAAAGCGAAGAGGTTGACTCTATCCCTCTGTAAGCTGTTGACTACAGAAATGCTGCCTTTCCGCCTAGTGGACACACAGGATTTTAGAGACCTTATGTCTGTCGCTGTGCCCCAGTACCAGATGCCTAGTCGCCACTACTTCTCTAAGAAAGGTGTGCCCGCGCTACACCAGCATGTCGCACACAACATCACCGCTTCCTTGAGAAACTCTGTGTGTGAACGGGTGCATTTCACCACCGATACTTGGACCAGTAAGCATGGACAGGGACGTTACATGTCGCTGACTGGCCACTGGGTAACTATGGTGATAGATGGTGAAGGGTCTGCTGCACAAGTCTTGCCGTCCCCACGACTTGTGTGTCAATCCTCTGTCTGTCCAAGTTCCGCCACTGCTTCTGCATCCTCCACCTCATCTGGGTCCTCCACCTCCGCCCCAAGCCTGCCTGGTCAGGCCACCAGCGTTCTCACTGCGCAGAAGGAATCACGCACCCCTCATTACTATGCTGGTAGCAGAGCGCAACGGCATCAGGCGGTCTTTAGCTTGACATGTCTTTGAAATAGGAGTCACACAGCGACTGAGTTGTGGGCAGCTCTGGAGACTGATTTTGATAAATGGTTGTCTCCACTCAACCTGCAGCCTGGTAAGGCCGTGTGCGACAATGCTGCAAACCTGGGTGCGGCCCTTCGCCTGGGCAAGGTGACACACGTGCCTTGTATGGCTCACGTGTTTAACCTTGTTGTCCAGCAATTTTTAACACACTATCCCGGCCTAGATGGCCTTCTGACCAGGGCACGGAAACTGTCTGCAGTGCTCACTTCCGCCGTTCAACCGCCGCACCTGAGCGACTTGCATCGCTCCAGAAGTCTTTCGGCCTGCCGGTTCATCGCCTGAAATGCGATGTGGCGACACGCTGGAATTCAACTCTCCACATGTTACAGCGACTGTGGCAGCACCGGCGAGCCCTGGTGCAATACGTCATGATGTATAGCCTGGGCCAACGAGATGCAGAAGTGGGGCAGATCACCCTGATGGAGTGATCTCAGATCAAGGACCTATGCACCCTTCTGCACAGTTTCGACATGGCGACGAATATGTTTAGCGCTGACAATGCCATTATCAGCATGACGATTACAGTCATTTACATGCTGGAGCACACGCTAAACACTATTCGTAGTCAGGGGGTGGGACAACAGGAAGGGGAGGAACTACAGGAGGATTCATATGCGCAAGACACAACAACATCACCAAGGTCCAGACGTTCATCATCACCAACGCGGCAGGCATGGGACCATGGGGGACAGGGATCAACAAGGGCGCATGGTAGCAGGTGAGATGTTGAGGAAGGTGCAGGAGGACATGAAGATATGGAGGACGAACTGTCCATGGACATGGAAGACTCAGCAGATGAGGGGGACCTTGGTCAAATTTCAGTTGAAAGAGGTTGGGGGGAGATGTCAGAAGAAAGAACGGTTAGCACCTCTATGCCACAAACACAGCGTGGACTTGGTGCGCATGGCTGCGCAAGACACATGAGTGCCTTCTTGTTGCACTACCTCCAACATGACCCTCGTATTGTCAAAATTAGAAGTGATGATGACTACTGGCTTGCCACACTATTAGATCCCCGGGACAAGTCCAAATTTTGTGACATAATTCCACCCATAGAAAGGGACGCACGTATGCAGGAGTATCAGCAGAAGCTGTTACTCGATCTTAGCTCGGCTTTTCCACCAAACAACCGTGCAGGTGAAGGGAGTGATTCTCCCAGTTGTAACTTGACAAACATGGGACGGCCTCGTCATCTTCAACAGTCTACCCGTACCAGTAGGACCGTATCTGGTGCTGGTAACAGCAATTTTATGGAATCTTTTCATAATTTTTTTAGACCCTCCTTTGCAAGGCCACCAGAGACAACAAGTCTGACACATAGTCAACGGATGGAGAGGATGATACAGGAGTATCTCCAAATGAACATCGATGCAATGACTTTGCAAATGGAGCCTTGCTCCTTTTGTGCTTCAAATCTAGAAAAATGTCAAGAGCTCTCCAGTTACGCCTCGAAGATTTTGTCGTGTCCAGCTGCCAGCGTTGTCTCTGAACGTGTCTTCAGTGCTGCTGGGTGTGTGCTGACAGATAAGCGCACGCGTCTGTCCAGTGACAATGTGGACAGACTGACGTTCATCAAAATGAACAAGTCATGGATCCAGAAGGAATTTACTACCCCTGTGTCATCCTGGGGAGAGTAAATGCTTGTGGATTTGGAATGTGCTTGATGCAAATCAAAACATCCTGTTTGCAACTAGGGCACAAGTGCTGCCACTGATAAGGTGTCTGTGTGGGGCCCAATTTTTGGAAAAAAAGGGAGACTCCGCTTGGAGTAACCCTTGCTTGCTGTGTTTTTTAAAAATGATACAAGATGAACAGATCTGAAGGCAAGATGAAGCCAACATCATGTCTCCGCCTGCACTTTTCTCACAAACCTGCATTTTTCCAGGGACACCCTACTCAACACCGTCTACAGACAGCAGCCAGATCTCTGTCCCTCAGATGTGGTCAAATAAAAGGCCACTTACTGCGACCCATGACAAAGCTAAGTGGTTGACTCTATCCCTCTGTAAGCTGTTGGCTACCGAAATGCTGCCTTTACGCGTAGTGGACACACAGGATTTTACAGACCTTATGTCTGTCGCTGTGCCCCAGTACCAGATGCCCAATCACCACTGCTTCTCCAAGAAAAGCATGCCCGCGCTACACCGGCATGTCGCACACAACATCACCACTTCCTTGAGAAAATCTGTGTGCGACAGGGTGCATTTCAACACAGATACTTGGACCAGTAAGCATAGACAGGGTCATTACATGTCACTGACTGGGCACTGGCAAACTATGGTGAGAGATGGAGAAGGGTCTGCTGTACAAGTCTTGCCGTCCCCACGAGTTGTTTCAATCCTTGTTCTGTATGTAGAAGTTAATACACTGCTTCTGCCTCTTCAACCTCGTGTGGGTCCTCTACCTTTGCGCAAACCCTGTGTGGTCAGGCCACCCTTCCTTGCAACTGCGCACAAGGACTACCACACACCTCCTTACTATGCTGGTAGCAGAGCTCAATGCCATCAGGCGGTCAAAGTTTTACTTTGAAATGTATGGGAAATGTGAGTCACACCGCTATTACAGAGAATAGTAGTCAGGCAGGGTCAAAACATTAATTGAGGAACAGGAACAGAATGGGACGGCCAGGACTTAATCAGAAAACAAGCAGAGGTGAAATGCGTATCGGCCAACAAGGTACATAAACAGCAAGCAGGAAAAGTAGTCAGGTAACAAGCACACAAAATCATAAAACTGAACTGGGGGTAAAATTAACCAGAGGTTCATAGCTATGTCTGGCAGTGGTCTGCAGACAGGATGGGCATAAAAAAGGGTGTGGTGTCTTCCCATTGGTTGTAGCTGAATGATGGTATTTCATCTGTGAGATACCCACCAGCTACATTCAGCCAGAGATTCTGCATCTGTCAAGGTAATGCAGCCCAGTGGGTGAGCATAACCTGCGTCCACCTGCGCCGCTGGCATCGACTACTCTCCCATCATCAGCACTATTCATGAAAGGAACACGTTGTCACCTGGCGACCGGAGTACAAATTGACGGAGCGGACTCCGTTGGTGACTTAACAGCCGTGTGCGGCAATGATGCAAACCTGGCTGCGGGCCATCCTCAGGGCAATGTGACACACGTGCCTTTTATGGCTCACGTGTTGATCCGAATTCTCCAGCAATTTTTAAAACACCATCACGGCCTACATGGCCTTGTGCAGCGGGCACGCTCGCTATGTGCTCACTTCCATCGTGCGCACACAGCAGCTCAACAACTTTCATCACTCCGGAAGTCTTAGGGTCTGGCAGTTAAACGCCGGAAATGCGATGTTCCGACACGCAGGAATTGGAATCTGCACATGTTGCAGCGTGTGTGGCAGCACCGCAGAGCCCTGCTGAAATACGGTAAGACATATAGCCTGGGATAAGTTGATCCAGAGGTGGTGCAGATCACGCTGCTGGAGTGGTGTCAGATCAAGGACCTATGCACCCTGCTACACAGTTTTGAAATGTCGACGAAGATGTTTAGCACTGGCAATGTCATTCTCAGCGTGACAATTCTGGTCATCTACATGATGGAGCACACTGTAATTATTATTCGGAGTCAGGTGTTGGGACAAGAGGAAGGGGAGGAAGTACAGGAGGAGTCATATGCGGAAGGGATAACAAGATCTACGAGGTCCAGATGGTCAGCGGCACCTATGCGGCAGTCATGGTGAGGGAGAGGGATTAACAAGGGCGCATAGTATCAGCAAAAAGTGTTGATGAAAGTGCAGGAGCCCATGAAGAAATGGAGGACGAACTGGCGATGGGCATGGAAGACTCAGCAGATGAGTGAGAGCTTGCTCACATTTCGGTTGTGCGAGGTTGTGGGTAGAGGGCAGAGGAAGGATGCACGATTCTCACCTCTCTGCCACCAACACACCAAGGACTTGGTCCTCCTGGATGCACAAGACACATGAGCGCCTTCTTGCTGCACTACCTACATGACCCTCGGATTGTATGAATTTGAAGTAATCCTGAATACTGGGTTGCCACACTGTTAGATCCCCGGTACAAGACAAAATTTGGCGAACTAATTCCTGCCATAGAAATAGACGCACGTATACAGGAGTATCTGCAGAATGTGGTACGCAATCTTAGATCTACTTTTCCACTAAACACCAGTGCTGCACAGAGTGAATCTCAACACTTTGTCATGGATAGGAGGAAATGGTCTTTTACTTGTCCACATCGGAGGGACCGAGGGATGGCTGCTGTGCTGAGATGGCGTTGAGTACGGTGTCCCTGCACAGTTGCACTTTTGGTCATATCCCAAAATGAGTTGAAAAAGGACAGATGCTGTTGGAAAGGGGAACAGGTGTGTTGGAAAGGGGAAAAAAATTTGGGTCCGTGGATTTGGTGGTTAAACAACTGTAACATTTGCTGAAGAAACAACATCTGTTACAGTGGGACTGGCAGATTTGGATAAAGTGGTATATAATCTGTGACCGCTATATAACAAAAATTAATAAGAAAAGAAAGAGAAAGGTATATATCACCTTCAGCAGTCAGTGTCCACCGTGCTCCCAGTTGGAAAAGGAGAGGTTGGCAACTTGAAGGTTTGGTGGAGGATACAGAGCTGTGTGGCTATGAAACTAATAGTAGCCTGAACCGAGTTAGACGCCATTCGGATCTGGAGACTGTGAGCCCTGTTAGCGTCACAGGGTCCACATGCCCACCCAGCCCAGGAACTCCCTGTTAACAACACAGGGGCCATTGAGTACGCTGACCGTGTGCGTAGGGGCCACACCTGTGGACAGCAGGCGCATCAGCAGCAGCAGGCCTGTTAATGCCACTGGGCTGCACAAGCAGGACTGTTAGGACAGGAGCTGGTCTTAACCGTTCTGCGTTACCAACTGTGGTGGTGGCCTGCATCCACCACCCTATCCCTGCCTACCTCTGGCCTAAAGCCGCAATGGGTTCAACACATGGAGGTGTGCTCTTTCGGAGCATAATAGAAGACTGCGCACCTCCTTGTTGGCTCCAGCCCCTTTTATAACCTGGGTCCGCCCCAAACCAGGGTGAACCACAATGCACCTCCTGGAGACAAAAGCAGAGTGACACGTCATGAGTGGCATAACTAGCGTCCTATTTGGAAACGCAACTTCAATGATGACCTCATGGCTGCCATGACCCAAACACCTCACCAGTCATCGTCTGACCATCAATAATGCGGTGACAAGTCATAGGTGTGGGCCTCTGCAAGCCATTTGGGAGGACACCTGATGCCTTGTGGTCTATATGGGACCCCCACATCAGGGCCAGGGCCAAAGAGTTCATTACCGGACCTAGTCTCTGATGCAGGAAGTGCCTGAGCATGCTCAGTAGCATGAAATACAGTCTCTGAAAAAAGACTATCAGCTTTAGCATGGTGTCTAGGCACAAAACAGGACTTAGACCCGGCACAGAATGCAAGCACCTGTGCAAAGAGGCTTTTCACACTTAGTGTGGGAGCATGCGCTGTATCCCGAAATGAAGACTTAGCGTCAGGAATGGCACAGTCAGGCTGAGCATACTCACTAGGCGAAACACTGTAATTATGCTGCAGCTGGGGTACATCGGCACACGCATGCGCACTAGCTGCCTCTCCACACTTAGACGTGGAGGGGAAATTTGTCTTGGAGATGCTGTCTATGAACAGAAGGAAAAGCTAAAGGAAGCCTGACTTTCTATCCCTCCGAATTATGAAATGCAGCAATGAATTCCATGAGTTTGCTATAACATTAGCGTAGCTAAATGTGCATGAGGGTGTGATGTAGAGGTGCTAGAAATAGCTTGTCACCAGTGGGGCACTAATGGAATACAACAGCCAGTTCTATGATGCCACAAAATGGCAGTATTTTGTGCTATCATTATAGCTTATTAAAAACAGAGCACGAGGTTGTCATGCAGAGGTGCTGCACATAGATTTGCAGTAGTGTGAATAGACAAAAGTACAATAGCCACGTTTAGGATACAACTAGGTACACTGAGTGTTTGCTACTATAAATGGCTGAGTTTAAAAAAGTTTGAGTGTGCAATGCAGGCAGACGTGCTGCAAATAACGTTCCAATACTGTGAATTGACAAAAGTACAATAGCCACGTTTAGGATACAACTAGGTACACTGAGTGTTTGCTAGTATAATGGCTGAGTTTAAAAAAGTTAGAGTGTGCAATGCAGGCAGACGTGCTGCAAATATCGTTCCAATACTGTGAATAGACAAAAGTACAATAGCCACGTTTAGGATACAACTAGGTACACTGAGTGTTTGCTACTATAAATGGCTGAGTTTAAAAAAGTTTGAGTGTGCAATGCAGGCAGACGTGCTGCAAATAACGTTCCAATACTGTGAATTGACAAAAGTACAATAGCCACGTTTAGGATACAACTAGGTACAGTGAGTGTTTGCTAGTATAATGGCTGAGTTTAAAAAAGTTAGAGTGTGCAATGCAGGCAGACGTGCTGCAAATATCGTTCCAATACTGTGAATAGACAAAAGTAAAATAGCCACGTTTAGGATACAACTAGGTACACTGAGTGTTTGCTAGTATAATGGCTGAGTTTAAAAAAGTTAGAGTGTGCAATGCAGGCAGACGTGCTGCAAATAACGTTCCAATACTGTGAATAGACAAAAGTACAATAGCCACGTTTAGGATACAACTAGGTACACTGAGTGTTTGCTACTATAAATGGCTGAGTTTAAAAAAGTTTGAGTGTGCAATGCAGGCAGACGTGCTGCAAATAACGTTCCAATACTGTGAATTGACAAAAGTACAATAGCCACGTTTAGGATACAACTAGGTACAGTGAGTGTTTGCTAGTATAATGGCTGAGTTTAAAAAAGTTTGAGTGTGCAATGCAGGCAGACGTGCTGCAAATAACGTTCCAATACTGTGAATTGACAAAAGTACAATAGCCACGTTTAGGATACAACTAGGTACAGTGAGTGTTTGCTAGTATAATGGCTGAGTTTAAAAAAGTTAGAGTGTGCAATGCAGGCAGACGTGCTGCAAATATCGTTCCAATACTGTGAATAGACAAAAGTAAAATAGCCACGTTTAGGATACAACTAGGTACACTGAGTGTTTGCTAGTATAATGGCTGAGTTTAAAAAAGTTAGAGTGTGCAATGCAGGCAGACGTGCTGCAAATAACGTTCCAATACTGTGAATTGACAAAAGTACAATAGCCACGTTTAGGATACAACTAGGTACACTGAGTGTTTGCTACTATAAATGGCTGAGTTTAAAAAAGTTAGAGTGTGCAATGCAGGCAGACGTGCTGCAAATATCGTTCCAATACTGTGAATAGACAAAAGTACAATAGCCACGTTTAGGATACAACTAGGTACACTGAGTGTTTGCTAGTATAATGGCTTAGTAACAATGAGTTGTAGTGTGCAATGCAGGCAGACGTGCTCTGCAAATGTCTTTGCACTAGTGGGACTATAGCAAAGTCCAATAGCCACGTTTAGGATGCCACTAGGTACACTGAGTGTTTGCTAGTAAAATTGCTTAGTTTAAAAAAGTTGGAGTGTGCAATGCAGGCAGATGTGCTCTGCTAATATCTTTGCACTAGTGGGACTATAGCAAAGTCCAATAGCCACGTATAGGATGCCACTAGGTACACTGAGTGTTTGCTAGTATAATGGCTTAGTTAAAATGAGTTTGAGTGTGCAATGCAGGCAGACGCGCTATGCAAATGTCTTTGCACTAGTGGGACTATAGCAAAGTCCAATAGCCACGTATAGGATGCCACTAGGTACACTGAGTGTTTGCTAGTATAATGGCTTGGTTTTAATGAGTTGGAGTGTGCAATGCAGGCAGACGCGCTCTGCAAATGTCTTTGCACTAGTGGGACTATAGCAAAGTCCAATAGCCACGTATAGGATGCCACTAGGTACACTGAGTGTTTGCTAGTATAATGGCTTGGTTAGAATGAGTTGTAGTGTGCAATGCAGGCAGATGTGCTCTGCTAATGTCTTTGCACTAGTGGGACTATAGCAAAGTCCAATAGCCACGTATAGGATGCCACTAGGTACACTGAGTGTTTGCTAGTATAATGGCTTAGTTAAAATGAGTTTGAGTGTGCAATGCAGGCAGACGCGCTATGCAAATGTCTTTGCACTAGTGGGACTATAGCAAAGTCCAATAGCCACGTATAGGATGCCACTAGGTACACTGAGTGTTTGCTAGTATAATGGCTTGGTTAGAATGAGTTGTAGTGTGCAATGCAGGCAGATGTGCTCTGCTAATGTCTTTGCACTAGTGGGACTATAGCAAAGTCCAATAGCCACGTATAGGATGCCACTAGGTACACTGAGTGTTTGCTAGTATAATGGCTTGGTTTTAATGAGTTGGAGTGTGCAATGCAGGCAGACGCGCTCTGCAAATGTCTTTGCACTAGTGGGACTATAGCAAAGTCCAATAGCCACGTATAGGATGCCACTAGGTACACTGAGTGTTTGCTAGTATAATGGCTTGGTTAGAATGAGTTGTAGTGTGCAATGCAGGCAGATGTGCTCTGCTAATGTCTTTGCACTAGTGGGACTATAGCAAAGTCCAATAGCCACGTATAGGATGCCACTAGGTACACTGAGTGTTTGCTAGTATAATGGCTTAGTTAAAATGAGTTTGAGTGTGCAATGCAGGCAGACGCGCTATGCAAATGTCTTTGCACTAGTGGGACTATAGCAAAGTCCAATAGCCACGTATAGGATGCCACTAGGTACACTGAGTGTTTGCTAGTATAATGGCTTGGTTAGAATGAGTTGTAGTGTGCAATGCAGGCAGATGTGCTCTGCTAATGTCTTTGCACTAGTGGGACTATAGCAAAGTCCAATAGCCACGTATAGGATGCCACTAGGTACACTGAGTGTTTGCTAGTATAATGGCTTAGTTAAAATGAGTTTGAGTGTGCAATGCCGGCAGACGCGCTATGCAAATGTCTTTGCACTAGTGGGACTATAGCAAAGTCCAATAGCCACGTATAGGATGCCACTAGGTACACTGAGTGTTTGCTAGTATAATGGCTTGGTTTTAATGAGTTGGAGTGTGCAATGCAGGCAGACGCGCTCTGCAAATGTCTTTGCACTAGTGGGACTATAGCAAAGTCCAATAGCCACGTATAGGATGCCACTAGGTACACTGAGTGTTTGCTAGTATAATGGCTTGGTTAGAATGAGTTGTAGTGTGCAACGCAGGCAGACGCGCTCTGCAAATGTCTTTGCACTAGTGGGACTATAGCAAAGTCCAATAGCCACGTATAGGATGCCACTAGGTACACTGAGTGTTTGCTAGTATAATGGCTTGTTTAGAATGAGTTGTAGTGTGCAATGCAGGCAGACGCGCTCTGCAAATGTCTTTGCACTAGTGGGACTATAGCAAAGTCCAATAGCCACGTATAGGATGCCACTAGGTACACTGAGTGTTTGCTAGTATAATGGCTTAGTTATCAGTTGGAGTGTGCAGAGGACAAGAGGGTACAGTGGCAGGATTGTGGTGCTCTGGGTAGAGGAATGGAAGCCTGCCTTTCTATTCCCTCCTAATGGTGAAATGCAGGTAGGAAATCCCTGACCTGGGCTACACAGACGCTGTTGCTGTTTGCAGGACCTGTCACCTATGGCTCTCTGACCCTGCCGGTTGGAGCCCTTAAAAGGACTGCTATAAAGTGCTCTCCCTAAGCTGTCTAACGCTGTGTATGCAGCGCATACAGCTGTATCGGCTATAGGACTCAGGAGGACGGAGCTGCGACAGTGATGTCTGACACCAAAGACGCAGAAGGCAGATAATGGCGTCCGTGAAGAAAATGTCCGGTTTTATAATGCAGGGACATGTGACATGCAGATCCTATCACACATGCCGTTGCTTCTCTGGCTCAAAGTCCACTTAGCTGTGTGTGTGTCTGGGATTGGCTGACATGCTGGCCCGCCCCACAAGACGCGCGCGCTTAGGGAAGGAAGACAAGAAAAAAAAAAAAAAAAAATGGCGATCGCCATTATAGAAACAGCAGTGATCTGAAGGCGCTGTTCACGCACACTATACACTGAAATGTGATAATAGTTTGATTCACAGAGTGACTTACACTATTACAGCAGAAACCAAGCTATGATTTAGCTGTTTTTTGGCTGCTAGAACCGTTCTCGAACGTTTCTAGAACTACCGAGCTTTTGCAAAAAGCTCGAGTTCTAGTTCGATCTAGAACATGCCCCAAAATCACTCGAGCCGCGAACTGGAGAACCACGAACCACGAACCGCGCTCAACTCTAGTGTGGAGTGCATTATGGATGATGTGTGGCTGGACGGAATTATTTAATAAGAGAGTGCCGAGTGCTTTAATGTCCTGTAACCCACCACAATCACTTAGATAATCAAATCCTTATTCGTCATACCCAATGAAGACTTTTAAGAGTATTATTTTACTTTGTATAATATTTTTCTTTGTATGTTTTCCTTAAATTTGCATGTATTTACGGTGACAACATGTCAATTGTTTTTGCCATTTGGGTTTTGCACTGCAAAGCTGAGTTTTTGCCAAAATTTCTGCCACAAAAAGGCAGTATTTTGAACTGCATAGTGCGGACAAGAAACCCAAATTCCCATAGACTTTGCTTGAAAAGCAGAACACATCCATTTTGGCATTAAACGCTGCAGTTGAAAAAGCAGGTAAAAAGCAAAGTGCGGTCTTAGCCTAAGGGCATAATGCAATATATCATGGCAGCACAGATAGTATCGCACAGAATACTTTCTTCTTTCTTTAATCTGCTATGGGGGCTTTGTATGCTGCCATATAGAATTGGATTATTGGCTATGGTATGCCTGTGTTTTTTTTCCCCAAGTGGATATTTCCCAAAATTTGTATTGTGGATGGGTCAGAGGAGAATAGACTAATGGCAACCACAAATTTCTCAGGAACATAAAGTGCAGGGGATCCCTGGGAGTTAGTTTTATTTCCTTTAGGGTTCAGTCACATCTGCGTGTAAAATATAGCTCCGTTGTTGCTCCTGAAGTATCTTGGAGTGAGATGCGAGTGTCATTCGGTATGTCATTCGAGTGCTATGCAAGTGCATTTTTCTGAACAGACTATCTACACTATCTTCCCATCCTGTACACTAAATGTTCCCCCACCCAGTCCCTAGTTTACAAACGACCAACCACCAGGATTTTCATTTATAAACTACAGCCAGTGCTATACTGGTACTATCATACTGATTCTATACATACCTTTAATTTTGAGATCGAACGTATACTTTCTGAAATACAGGCAAGTAAAATTTGTGGAATACACTGTTACTTGATCGATAGGTGCAACAGAATATCTAATAGGTGGGTCGATGCTTTACTAGTTATTCCTGCCCCTGTCTCCTGTCTGGCCTTCCTTCCCCTGTCTCTGTTATTACAGGAGGAGGATGGAGGGAGGAAGGACATGGGGGAGAAAGGACAGGCAGGCAGACAGGGACAGGAATAACTAGTAAAGCCCAACCCACCTATTAGATATTCTGCCACACCTATCAATCAACTAACAGTGTATTTTACAAACTTTACATATCTATATTTCAGAAATTATACATCTGATCTCACAACTGAAGGTATGTTTAGAATCAGCATGATAGTGCCAGTATAGCACTGGCTTTAGTTTATATAGGAAAATCCTGGTGGTTGGTCCTCTTTAAACACTCCTGCAACCTTCTTGCCATTTTGTCCCCCAGAACAGCGGCACTCTCCCCACTAAGGTGCAGACCATCCTGACCATAGAGCTTAAGACTGAGAAGTTAACTCACTTGTCCAGGAGCCTGTAACTGTCCTTCCCACACTTTTGCTTACCACTTATATATACCTTAAGGCCATGTCTCACTAAGCGACATCGCTAGCGACATCGCTGCTGAGTCATGGTTTTTGTGACGCAACAGCGATCTTGCTAGTGCTGTGTGTGACATCCAGCAATGACCTGGCCCCTGCTGTGAGGTCGCCAGTCGTTGCTGAATGTCCTGGACCATTTTTAGTCATTGCTCTCCCGCTGTGAAGCACACATCGCTGTGTTTGGCTATGTGCGCACGTTGCGTAAAAACATGCAGTTACGCTGCGCTTTGTAGCGCAGCGTAACTGCATGCGTCCTGCGTCCCCTGCACAGTCTATGGAGATTGTGCAGGGGCCGTGCGCACGTGGCGTCTAAGAGCGCAGCGCTTCGGCTACTGCCGAAGCGCTGCGCAAAAAGAAGTGACATGTCACTTCTTTCCTGCACTTTGCCGGCAGCTCCTGCTCTGTCTATGGCAGGAGCTGCAGGCAGAGCGCATGGAATCGGCGCTCACTACGGACATTTCTGCAGTGATCTAAAGCGCACATGTGCTCTTCAGATCGCTGCAGAAATATCTGCAGGGCTAGTACGCAACGTACGCACATAGCCTTTGACAGCGAGAGAGCAATGATCTGAATGTGCAGGGAGCCGGCTTCTGTGGACACAAGTAACCAAGGTACACATCGGGTAACCAAGCAAAACACTTTGCTTGATTATTTGATATTTACCTTGGTTACCAGCGTCCGCAGCTTCTAGAAGCCGGCTCCCTGATCCCTGCACACATAGCCAAGGTACACATCGGGTAACTATAAGCAAAGCGCTTTGCTTAGTAACCCCATGTGTACTACGGTTACCAAGCACAGCGTCGTTACACGGGTCGCTGGTGGCTGATCTCTGATCGCTGTGGAGACCTGCCTAATTGACAGCTCACCAGCGATCCCTGCCAGGTCAGATCACTTATAAGTGTGACGGTACCTTTACCTACCTACATTATTTATCACACATACATCCACAATGGTTCCTATTGTTATATTTTTAACATAAGCATATAAGGATACTTATCTGGAAATTATTTTTAAACACTGACAATAAAGATATTAACATTAGCTTTATTTTTCCCAGAGGTACCGTAATTTGTGAGGCGGTGGAAGATAAGTAAGACCACAATTATACTGTATTCTTACAATTTATCTGATGTAGACATTCACTCTTAAATCTATTGCCCAAATCTTTAAAACAGAATAGAATAAAGAACCAGAAATCTTTAATGAATGAGACAATGTGATAAAAGACAGATAACATAGGTCCCCTAAGGACTCACAAAAGGATTGCATCAAAGTTACACCCTTGTACTTATTTTACCCTGTGAACTACAATGAAGTAAGTCGACCTTTATACCTATAGCTTATTTCACACAAAAGCATTAAAGAAAAGTAGAAAAAGTAAATTCAACCACACCTAACCATTATGATCAGTTGCAACTCATCTGCACCATATCACAAATGCCATGATATTACCTTGAACTGCAGCACAAGTTGTTATTAGAGAGAACTTAAAATAAATCTATTGCAGATGCAGAGATGGTTCATCCCAGATATTTACGTTATTGAGAACATTACGATTAAAAAATGCACTTGTTTTGTATTATATATTAATTATTTTCCTATATAATAGGTGATTCTAGATTTAGCAATCTACCTCTATTTTTATTTAGCACATTTACATCACATATCTTATGTAAAGGCACCTGGTATAGAAGATTGACTTTATATTGCTCCTCTCCTTATTAAAAGGAAACTGTCAGGTGCAATATGCACCCAGAACCACGAGCAGTTCTGAGTGCATATTTCTAATCCCTGCCTAATGTCCCTGTATACACTAGCATAGATAAAGAGATCTTTAGAAAAAGTATTTCTAAAGATCCCATATGATATGCTAATGAGACCAGGGACTAATCGGGAGGGTATTACTTTCCCTGACTAGTCGGCCCCCTTAGCATGTTAGTACGTCCCTGTGGGCGTGCTAATATGCTAATGATTGCACAGTGTCAGAGGATGGGCGCGTTCACCTCTCTGCTGCCATCACGTCCGAGTCCTTGATTTTGGCTCAGTGCGCATTATGCTGGACTTTCGGTCATGCACACTATAAGCCGGGTGTACGAGTCCTGGCTTCAAACCCATGTATTGCGCATGACCAAAACTCAATGACCATGCGCACTGAGCTGAAATCGTGGTCTCGGACGCGATGACATCAGAGAAGTGAGAGCGACTATCCTCTGAAGCTGCGCATTGATTAGCATGTTAGTACGCCCATAAGGCCATGCTTACATGCTAAGGGGGCCGACTAGCCAAGGGAACTAATGCCATTGCGACTAGTCCCTGCGCTCATTAGCATATGATAAAAGATCTTTAGAAATCCTTTTTCTAAAGATTTCTTTATGTATGCTACTAGATACAGGAACAGTTAGGCAGGGATTAGCAATATGTACCCAGAACTGCTTGTGGTTCTGGGTGCATATTGCACCTGACAGGTTCCCTTTAAACAATTCAAATAAGGAATAGTTAAAGGAATTTGGAGTTTATCACTAAATTGCTTCATATTCAGGTGTTCTATAGGCCCCTTTACACACTGAGACTTTCTAGCGATCCCACTAGCGATCACAACCTGGCCGGGATCGCTACAAAGTCTCTGGTGAGCTGTCAAACAGGCAAACCCGGCCAACGACACAGCAGCGATACGGACCTGCAGATTGACCTAGCTGGTCATTGGGGACGTGTTAAAGCAGCTATTTGAAAGGGAAGTCGCTAACAAAGTCGTAATGGTGTAAGGGGTGGACGGACCCCTAGTGTGGAGAAGACGTTTCCCCCCCCCCCTGAAGACGCCACAGGAGTATGGTGGCACATTGTACAATGTTGTGTGTTATGTACGGTTCTCCCCCCCTAGGTGCCAGTGTAGTGAGTGGTTCCCCTGGTAACAGTGACAGGGAAGGAAGGGGCAGGGCAGCCTAGGAGGGAAGAGAAGGGGGGTTGGGCTCTGAATGCAGGGCAGTGTGCTGTGAGATGTAACATGGGAGAGAGCTGAGGAGAAGTGCCGGGGCAGAGTGCAGGAGTGGGTGCTGTGGCAGTGGAGCGGAGAAGTTGGAGCTAATCCGGAGCCGGTATTGAGTACCGGAGCCGTCCCCTAGTTCAATACAAATCCCTGGGAAAGGGCAAACAAAAAGATGGAAGCTTTGTTTAATAAAACGGTGTTTGGTTTACCCGCTGCCTGCAATTGTCTCTTTCCTGAAAGTGAAGAAGGAGCTGGAGAGCACAGAAAGAACGCTGTCATGAATGGGCCCCATGCATCCACACTCTGCCCCAACAACACACCTGCTTTGCAAGTAACGGCCGGGCCGGGGTTCAGCCTGCGGCCCACAAGGCGAGGGGACTCGACTACACCCCCTGAGGCGCCCCCTGCCCCTGTTACAATGGTGTCAAACACACTGATGCATGCTGCACAGTGGGAAACAAAGGACCAAAAAATGGTCCTGAAAGATTTTTAGCGATCAGCAACCTCACAGCGGGGGCCAGGTCGCTGATGCATTTCACACACTGCAATGTCGCTGGGGAGGTCGCTATTACGTCACAAAACCGGTGACGTTACAGCGATGTCGTTAGCAATGTTGCAGTGTGTAAAGGGGTCTTATGTCTCCATGACTACAGACTACAAATAAACCCTGTGTAGTCTGATCTTGCAGTCATATCTCATTCCTTCTCTCACCAGTGTCTTCCTAACCTGCCGATTGTACTATGATTCTTTAATTAAAATGCAAGAAATATCTTGGCACATGAAGATAGCTCTTATCAGAAAAAAATCCATTACATTTTTATAGTTAGGTGTTGAGTTAAACTCTCATGTTTTGGGATATCCTTCTACATTGTGATATTTGTGTCCTTTTCAGGATGGCTACATCTATGTCAGTAAGTGGAGAGATGGAAAGGAGTATGACTACAGGACCAGACTACGCATGGCTTGTTTGTAGTCTGTAACCATGGGTCATTGGTCTACAAAACACCAGTAGTAGTAGTAGTAGTAGTAGTAGTAGTAGTAGTAGTAGTAGTAGTAAACATCTATTGAATTGGAAAGTGGTACTTACAAATCATGCTTGATATTGGTTGTAGTTATTACATTTTATGATATACATATAATGCTTTGTGAAAGTATTCACCCTTTTGGCTTTTTACCTATTTTTTTTTACATTAAAACTTGACTCTAAATATTTTTTTGTAATCCAATTTGTGTGTGATGCATCAGTACTATATAGCCTAAGTTGTGGAAGTGAAGTAAGAAAAATATAAGAAAAAAATTACATTTATGGGATAATATAAATAAAAATAAACGTACACATGTATCAACCATTTTGCAGTGAAGCCCCTTAAAATTTCAGGTGTAGGTTTTAAGCCACATGCTTAGTGAAAGGAGATCCACCTGTGTGTATTCTGGGTGTCCCATAGTGTGTCAGTATATACACACCTGTTCTGAAAGTCCAAAGAGGCTGCAACACCATTAAGCATGAGGCACCACTAACCAAACACCATGAAGACCAAGGAGATCTCCAAACAAGTCAGAGACAAGGTTGTTGAGATGTACAAGTCAGGGTTGGGGGTCTAAAAAAATATCCCAATCTCTGATGATCCTCGGAAGCACCACCAAATCCATTATCATCAAATTGAAAGAGCATGGTACCACAGCAAACCTGCCAAGAGAGGGCTGCCCACCAAAACTCTCAGCACAGGCAAGAAGGGTATTAATCAGAGAGGCAGCACACAGACCAAAGGTAACCTTGAAGGAGCTGCAGAGTTCCCAAGCAGAGACTGGTGTATCTGTCCATATGACCACAATAAGGCATATACTCAATAGAGCTCGCCTTTCTAGAAGAGTGGCCATAAAAAGCCTTTACTTACAGCCAAAAAATGGAAGGCTCATTTTGATTTTGCTAAGACTCCCCAAATGTATGGAGGAAGGTGCTGTGTTCAGATAAGACCAAATTTGAACTTTTTGACCACCAAGGTAAATGCTATGTCTGGCACCAAACCAACACAGCTAATTACCCCAAGAACACCATCCCCACAGCGAAATATGGTGGCGGCATGTTTTTAATGGATAAAAACAGTGAACAAACACCCTGCAGTAAGTAAAAAAAATAGTAATAGTACATGTAAATAACATAGAGTTGACACTATTTCGATTAAACAAGTGTAAAAGCCATCTCATTGCGACAAGGTGTACCCAATCAAAATCATCCTATCTTTAATATATCACCTCATTAAGGCCTCAATAGATTGGGTCAGAGCAGGACCTAGGCCTAACTGTTTTGCACCTGCCTGTGGAAAGCTATATAAACAAGATGGCCAGAAGTGGGGGACTCGCCCCTTTATATACAGAGTACAAGAAATTAAAGCAAAAAAAAAGAAATGGGCCAGCACCTATTGGTATAAGTGTAATGTATAGATGCACATTCACACTGTGGCCATTAACAGAAAACCTAGGATAAATACAATTAGCAAATATTCGGCAGTAAGTAAATAAATAGTAATACTACACGTAAATAACGTAGGGTACTAAGTTGACACTATTTTGATCAAAAAAGCATAAAAGCCATCCCACCGCGACAAGGTGTACGCAATCAGGATGGCCCTATCTTTAAATAATTCACCTTGCCAAGTGCCATCAGGCCTCAAAAGATGGGGGTAAAGTAGGACTCAGATGTTTTTAAAGTGGGCAGCAGAATAATCTGCTACCAGGTACACCTGGAGGCGTTATCTCCCCTGAGAACAAAAGGATCAGGTGTTGTAATTCAACATGTCTGCTTTTTCTTTTCCCCTGTATCATCTGTTGGGGAATAAATGGGAGGCATCTATACTCTAATGGTCATTTGCCCTATAGAAATGGTGGGTTATAGAGGGTTAAAGAGGTTGTCTTCTACTTTTAAATTGATGGGGTATCCTTAGGATAGGTTATCAATTTCAGATCAGCCGGGGTCTTACATCGGTACGCCCACTGATCAGCTGTTCTTGGTGGCGGCGGCAGGCAGCTGGAAATGCTCAATTCCAGAGCTACTCTGTCTTCTGATAGCTGCTGTGCCTAGATAGTGCACATGTTCCTCCCATTCTAATCAATAGGAGGCAGATGTGCAGTACCCGGCAGTGAGCGACCCAAATAAGTTGATGGAGCAGCTCCGGAACTGAGCCTTTACGGCCACTTGCTGCCCCTGGTACCAGGAACAGCTGATTGGCGGGGGTGCTGGGTGTCAGACTCTGGCTGATCAGACATTGATGACCTACCTAAGGCGGGCTTTGCACGTTGCGACATCGCAAGCCGATGCTGCGATGTCGCACGCAATAGTCCCCGCCCCTGTCGCAGGTGCGATATCTTCTGATAGCTGGCGTAGCGAAAATTATTGCTACGCCAGCTTCACATGCACTCACCTGCCCTGCGACCGTCGCTTTGGCCGGCGACCCGCCTCCTTCCTAAGGGGGAGGGTCGTGCGGCATCATAGCGACGTCACACGGCAGGCGGCCAATAGCGGCGGAGGGGCGGAGATGAGCAGGATGTAAACATCCCGCCCACCTCCTTCCTTCCGTATAGCCGCCGGCGGCAGGTGAGGAGATGTTCCTCGCTCCTGCGGCTTCACACACAGCGATGTGTGCTGCCGCAGGAACGAGGAACAACATCCTACCTGTCGCTGCACCGGCATTATGGAAATGTCGGTGAATGCAACGATGATACGATAAGGACGTTTTTGCGCTCGTTCATCGTATCATCTAGCATTTACACAGTACGATGTCGAAAGTGACGCAACGATGATACGATAACGACGTTTTTGCGCTCGTTCATCGTATCATCTAGCATTTACACAGTACGATGTCGAAAGTGACTTTCGATTTGACCCCACCGACATCGCACGTGCGATGTCGCAACGTGCAAAGCCGCCCTAAGAACAGACCATCAATGTAAAAGCAATTTAATCTAACATGTACAAGGGTCCTTAAACTGTACGGCACAGAGAATGACAAATTGTGGCTTCAAGAATTCACATCTCTGGTGAGAAACACGTTTTAGGAAAGAACACGCCTTATTATGGAAGAAAACTTTAATTCAAAGGACTATACTATTTATCTTTGCTGATTAAATATATTAGTGGCAAGTCAGAGTAAACATTTATTTTACATTAGCTCCAACTTTGAATGATACTGTTCAGATGACAGACAAAAGTAGGCTAAAACGATTACTAAAAGCAGCTGTTTTGGAAGACTTTCTATTTTTCACGATGGCAATTATGATTTCTGGATCTTGTAAACTTACTGTACCACAAAATATAAGGCATACCTAAAAGTGATGTCATGTCTAGACATGAGATTCAGGTAGAATGTTACTTGTTTCAAAGATTGATAAAAAATAGACCTGTGTCTTTGGCTTTGATTTAGATCGAATGAGTACTCATACTGTGTTTACTAAAAAAAGAAAAATAGAATGTCTTTATAATTAGATCCCGTTCCTGCATAAACTATTGCCCGTATTTTCTGTGCATTGATTGATGATGGGGAAATAAACTTCTAAATAATGGTGAAATCAGCAACTCGTGCATTCAGCAAAATAACGTAAACACTTCACCCCTAAATATCACCCTTAAAACTCCCATCCCAATGGAACAATTGTTCCCATAGCACTGGCACAAATATCCTAAATATAATACATATATAAAAAGGAAATAAATATAATAGCAACCACAAATATAACATCTGTTTTAGAAGTTATGTGATATGATTACTGGAAGAAACTATCTTTACTATTTATTTGTAACCTATGAACTATGGACAATATGCTACATTCATTGGTTTACATTAGAGAGATATCTTTTACAGCTTTTCTCAAACTTGGCTAAATAAAAAGAAAAGTTGTGTGTAGCTGATTACTTCCTAAACTCAGTAGATAACTTAAAGAGGACCAATCACCAGGATTTTCATATATCAACTAAAGCCAGTGCTATACTTGCGCTATCATGCTGATTCTATACATACCTTTAGTTGTCAGATCGGATGTATACTTTCTGAAATATAGGCAAGTTTGTGAAATGCACTGTTACTTGATTGATAGGTGCTACAGAATATCTAAAAGGTGTGTTGGGTTTTGCTAGTTATTCCCACCCCTGTCTGCCTGTCTGTCCTTCCTCCCACTCTGTCCTTCCTTCCCTTGTCCTTCCTCCCTCTGTAACAGAGACAGGGGGAGGAAGCACAGGCAGCAGACAGGGGCAGGAATAACTAACAAAACCCAACCCACCTATTATTCTGTTGCACCTATCAATCAAGTGACAGTGTATTTTTCAAACTTTACTTGGCTTTATTTCAGAAAGTATACATCCGATCTGACAACTAAATGAATGTTTAGAATAAGAATGATAGTGCCAGTATAGCACTTGCAGTAGTTTACATATGAAAATCCTGGTGGATGGTCCTCTTTAATCCAATATACAGTGTGTCCACCCATATCCTGTCCACCGCCATTAACTTGAGAATGGTGGCAGCTATAGGAATAGAAGTGGTATCTAGCTTTAGCAAAGTAGCCATGCGCTACGCAATGAAACCACCTATAGCGCCACCTGGTGGAAAACAACGGAGTTAGCATTTTTACCTCGAAAACGGAACGAGATAGAGGGAAAAAAAGTGAATTACAAAGTTGTAGGGCATCAATAATTCAATATGAATCGACACCTTGCATACAGAAACGTTATGATTAGAACGTGTAAAACTCACAAGGCTGTGAACGTGAAGTGATACCTCATGGAGACCTTTCTACAAGTCATTGGGTATGGTGGCCTCCACGCTCACCTGACCTGACCCCATTGGACTTCTTTCTGTGAGCTCACATCAAACAGCAGGTGTATGCGACCCCTCCACCAACATTGCAGGACCTACGACGACGTATCACAGATGCTTGTGCAAATGTGTCACCTACCATATTGCACAACGTGCAGCAACATACAGTATGCTGTCCAGATTCCAGATGTGCATTGCAGCTGACGGTGGCCACTTTGAGCATCAAAGTTAAATGAGCGCCATATGCGTGACAATGTTTTGGGGGGGTCATGGGTTTCATATCATAGCATTTCTGTATGCAAGGTGTCGGTTCGTATTGAATTGATGATACCCTACAATTTTATCATTCACTTTTTTCTCTATCTCGTTCCATTTTCGAGATAAAAATGCTAACTCCGTTGTTTTCCACCAGGTGGCGCTATATGTGGTTTCATTGCGTACCGCATGGCTACTTTACTATACCTAGACACCACTTCTATGCCTATAGCTGCCGCCGTTCTCAAGTTAATGGCGGTGGATAGGATATGGGTGGACACACTGTATGTTACTATATAAAGTGTACTATGCTCCTTCAAAGATTAAAATCCTCAGTCATTTATAACTGTGATCTATGACTTAGATTTCACACTAAACAGGGCACTTTCCTTCATGCCGTATGGTCCTGTAACTGTTATCGCCTTTTTAAACACCCACTTTGACTTTGCAAAGGTCTTATTCCCCCAGGTATGCCTATTAGAGGCTCTTAACACCACAGTTTTTGGTACTTATTAAATAATGTGTTAGAGTTCTCTTTTTTGTGCCTGTAAAAATCATTATGGGATTGAAGCTCTCCGGAACACTGGCTCCAATTAGTGAACTCGTATGTCCCCCACTAATACACCCTGTATATACACCTAATATCCTCAGATGATGTGACAAGATTTGGTCAGATTAGTTCTCCCGGAGAATTACAGCCTTGGGTACAGTGACATAGAAAGCTGTAATTTGAAAGAAAAGGAGTAGTAGGAATGACATGTCAGCTCTAAACCATATAGGGTATATTTATGTTTGAATGTATATTTGAATAAAGGCATTATTAGTACGCAAAGTTTGCACAAAATAACCTCTCCACCCCGGATGATTTTCCGTTTTTTATTTTTAATTTTTTTTCTTGCCATTCTTGCAAGAGTTTCTTGCCATTCTTGCAAGAGCCATAACTTTTTTTATTTTTCTACAAAACTACATACAGCTGCACTATAAAATGCTAACATTGAATAAGTGGACTCTGGTATTGCATTACTGCTATAGAAATATTTGAAAAAAAGAGATTCTTAGCTTATGTATTAGCCAATGCATATAACAGAGAGTAATAGGATGAGGGTTTCCAGGCCGCGCCAATGACAGTCAACGTTAAGCTGTTAGATTAATGTTGCATTTTATTCCAATTACAGGTCTACGCGTTTCGGAAGGCACCCCTTCCTTCTTCAGGACCAGATGGCAAGAAAACATCAAATCAGATTTGATGTTTTCTTGCCATCTGGTCCTGAAGAAGGAAGGGGTGCCTTCCGAAACGCGTAGACCTGTAATTGGAATAAAATGCAACATTAATCTAACAGCTTAACGTTGACTGTCATTGGCGCGGCCTGGAAACCCTCATCCTATTACTCTCTGTTATCTGCCAAACCGAAGACCGCTGCTGTGACTCTGGAATATCTACACACATGCTGTTATAGGAGTTGTGACTGTCACAACCCCTATAGGTGAGTAGTATCTCTTTCCTTTCCTCCCAATGTTACTTGGGTAAGACCCTATTGCGCTTCTTTCCTCCACAGCTTACAATTGTATTAGCCAATGCATGTGAGCCCGATAACCAACGGCAAGGTGATCTCTTATATATATAAATCCCAGAACCCTAACTTGAAATGACTCTATCTGGGTTAAAAAAACCTATGTATCTGGGCAGAAAGGATCCAGCTATTAAACATGGTGGACATACCCTGGTTACAGGGTATGATGCTCAGTCAGAAAGAAATGCACTACAAATATATGAAAAAGACTGACCCGCACATCCAACAGGATTCACATGCATTGGCCAATACATAAGCTAGGTATCTCTTTTTTTTTGTTTCAAATATTCCTAGAGCAGTAGTGCAATACCAGAGTTCCCTTATTCATTGTTAGCATTCTAGAGTGCAGCTGTATGTATTTTTGTAGTTTTTTTTTATTTTTCTGTCAATATATCCATATGATCGCTTGTTTTTTGCAGGACGAATTGTACTTTTGAATGACACCAATCATTCTGCCACATATTGTACTGAAAAACGGAAAACAAAATCCAAGTGTTGTGAAAATGCAAAAAAGTGCAAGTCTACAATTGTGTTTTATTTACTATGTTCACTATTTGGTAAAACTGACCTGGCATTATAATTTCCCAGGTCAGTATGAGTTTGTAGATATCAAACATGTATATATGTCTTTAATGAAGGTGTGAAAAAAATTCAGAGATTTGTGCCAAAAAAGAATTGAGTTTTTGGAGCCATTTTCCGAAACTCGTAACTTTGTTATTTTTCGGGATCTGGGGATGTATGATGGCTTATTTTTTGCATCCTGAACTGATGTTTTTTAATTATACCATGTTTGGGTAAATGAAATGTTTTAATCCCCTCTTATTGCATTTTTTTGCAGTGTTGTAGAGACAAAAAACACATAAAAACATAATTCTGGCATTTTAATTTTATACTCTTCAGATTAATTCAGAGATTTACAGCGGGATTTAACTGGTTAACAGGTGCAGATTGATCAGAGATCCACCCTCGCCTGTTAGCTGGACATATTGGCTCATCAGATCAGCCAACATGCAGGGAAACATTCAGGTTTGCCACGCTAGTCTGCATTAGAGGGACAGACATGACCTTGGACCCGAAGATACAAGGTTTTGAAGGGGTTAACAAAGCTTTACTGTAACATGTCTTTACTGAATAAGAATCTCTGATCAAGCTATTTTAGCAATATTTTATAAAACATTATGTGTGCAGTGGTGATGTACTTGTATTTCTATTTGTTATTTTGCATTTTCAGTTTAATTTTGCTTATTGTTATTAATCCTAAAATAAATAAATTGTGTTATTTTGGAAGAATATGCAGTATTATATTTTGTTTCCAACTAAGTATTTTTTTTATTATTAAAATTTAAAGAGTAACCGTCTTTATAATTTTTCTTTTCAATAGTAAACATGAAAATAACTTCGTAATGTATTTTATGATTACACGACTCTTCTCCCTCTGAGCTTTTTGTTTTCTTTTGCGCTTCTGAAGATTTAAAGGGAATCTCAGCAGGTTTTTGTTACCTCATCAACAGTAACATAATGTAGGCAAAGAGATTCTGAATCTAAAGGTGTATCACTTAGATTACTGGCTGAAGCCGTTCTGAAACAATCAAAGAAGTTAGATTCAGGAAAGCACCAGACTCTCTATAAAGATTGTGCTTGACTGTAAAGGCCACGTCTCACTAAGCGACATCGCTGCTGAGTCACGGTTTTTGTGAAACAACAGCGAACTTGCTAGCGATGTCGCTGTGTGTGACATCCAGCAATGACCTTGCCCCTGCAGTGAGGTCGCCGGTTGTTGCTGAATGTCCTGGACCATTTTTTGGTCGTTGCTCTCCCGCTATGAAGCACAAATCACTGTGTTTGACAGTGAGAGAGCAACGATCTGAATGTGCAGGGAGCAGGGAGCCGGCTTCTGCGGACGCTGGTAACCAAGGTACACATCGGGTAACCAAGCAAAGCGCTTTGCTTGGTTACCCGATATTTACCTTGGTTACCAGCGTCCGTAGCTTCTAGAAGCCAGCTTCCTGCTCCCTGCACATGTAGCCAAGGTACACATCGGGTAACTATAAGCAAAGCGCTTAGCTTATTGACCCGATGTGTACTATGATTACCAAGCACAGCGTTGTTACACCGGTCGCTGGTGGCTGATCTCTGATCGCTGTGGAGATCTACCTGATTAACAGCTCACCAGTGACCATGTAGCAACGCTCCAGCGATCCCTGCCAGGTCAGATCGCTGGTGGGATTGCTGGAGCGTTGCTAAGTGTGACGGTACCTTTAGGTGTCAATCAGAGCAGGGGGCATTTAGGACTGCTGTGTACTTGAGTTTCTAGTCCTCTAATGGTAATCACAGGGTAATAAACCCTTTAGTTTACGTAAACAATGGCACACACACTGATAAGAGAAGCACTGTTGCTTTTTGTTATTTTTTTAAGTCTTACAGCATGTTGTCTTCAACTTACATAGCAAAAACCTGCTGATAGATTCCCTTTAAAGTAGAGACCAGGAACATAGTCATGCTGCTTTTATGAACTATTCACTCTTGATGCTGCTGTAGGAGATGGTTAGATTACCCCACTACTACAGAGGTTAAATATAATATTTCCAATGTAATTTATATTATGTGCTTCAAAATAGTTGTGTTTTATAAAATGTCTGTCTAAGCGTTGCTGAGCCAGAGAAGTGCTGCGGTCAGCGCCATCTAGTAGCCGAAAGTTTACAGCGTTTTTACTGAATGCTGCGTTTTACTTTACTTTAATGTGTGTTTTATAGTAATGTAAAGAAAGTATAATCTGTAGTGTGTGAGTAATGTGTTAACAGTATGATGTAAAGTATAAGAATGTTAGGAAGATATGGACTAGAGTAAGTGAAGGTTTTAGCATGAACAGTTGGCATGTACTTCCTGATTCCCAGAGAAAAGTTAGTTCTTCAGAGGGGTTCCTGGTGTGTGGACAGTGCTTGGTAACTTGGACCACTTTGGGAACCCGGAGGGATCGTCCAAGTGTCCGGAACCTAAGGCTCACCTCAGAACAGGCTCAGAAGAGTCCAGGGACTAGTCGGACATACCCGAGAGAGAGTTTTTGTAACAGGCTGAAGCCATCCAAGGTAGTGAGTGGACAAGGGTAGCCACAGAGAGAAGAGCAAGGGCAAGTAAAGGCTTAAGGGGGATTTACACGCAGCGACATCGCTAGCGGTGTCGCTCGTGAAAGCACCCGCCCCAATATTGCTAGTACCCGTCACACATACTTGCCTACCTAGCGATGTCGCTGTGGATGGCAAACAGCCCCTTTTCTAAGGGGGCAATTCGTGCGGCGTCACAGCGATGTCACACGGCATGCATCCAATAGAAGCGGAGGGGCGGAGAGCAGCCGCATGAAAGTCACGCCCACCTCGTTGCCGGAGGATGCACGTACGGTGTTGTTCGTCGTTCCTGGGGTGTCACACGTGTGTGCTGCCTCAGGAACGACAAACAACCTGCGTCCTAAACGAGCAACGACATTTGAGAAATGGATGACGTGTGAACCATCAACGATTTGGTAAGTATTTTGCATCATTAGCGGTCGCTCGTACGTCTCCCACGCAACAACGTTGCTAACAAGGCCCGATGTGCGTCACAAATTCCATGACCCCAACGACATCTCATTAGCAATGTCGTTGCATATAACAGGGCCTTTAGGATTGGCAACTGGAAGGCTAATTCCTAGGCAGCGGGGTAAGTAGAAGTACCCCAGAGAACAGCAGCAGCAGAACAGGATAGAAATTTCTATGTTTGTCGAAAAGATTGAAGAACAAATAAACCATTCCATGTTGTTTTGTAAAGAGATTCTCTGTGTGATGTGTTGCCCTGCCACGTCTATGATGGTGCCCAGCTGCAGGGAGGTGGACGCTTCCCTGAAGACCGAAATAAGTGTGGCACCCCCTGGCTGGGACGAATCACGAATACAGGTTCAGTCTGGGGAAGTAAAGTGGATCCCTGTCGGACCGGCGTTTGCAGATGCAGCTTTGTCTCTGAAGCATTGGAGAAGTTCAGAGCCAGATCCTGCCAACTTCACCCAATGCTTGCACGCTGTATAACATATAAGTGCATACGAAGCCTGCGGAAGTGACTTAGGCTAGAAACATTAAACTTTTTAATTTAATAATTTACTTCTTGACAACAGAAAAGATTTGTAAAGAGGCAAATTGCAATTTTCGCCATCTAATAAGTTGAGACAACCCCTTAATGCTCTTACCGCGGCACATATGCATCCTTAAAGAGTTATCCCCATCGCAACCATTTATGTCTTAGATGGCAATATTTTTCTAAATCTTCCAGCAACGGCATGGTTTGGAAAATCCTCCCTTTTGGCGATTGCACTGACAAAGATAATCCCATATCATTGATGATTGATTCACACTTCAAGATGTGACTCCTGTATAACAAAGAAAACATTCATTCTTGGTATTCAGCTTGGAACAGTGTGATAATATGACATGATAAGAGTAATAAATAGTTTGACATCTTTCTTACAGATGAACATATTTTCAGTCCATATTCTGTCCATATGGAAATCGGACAGCACATGTCAGGCTATGTGCAAGTGTAAATGGGCTATCTTTCATATAGAAATCAGGTCTGGGCAAAAAAGATCAAAACATGCTCTAATATGGTCCAGTTTACAGACCAGACTATTGCTTGTAAATTCAGGCATCTCCTGCGCTTGTGTGATGTGCAGATGGCACACGGAGCTACACATGGAGCTTCTCACGTGGACTTCACGAGCCAAGTTTTTCAATGGCTGTCTAAATTTAGCCTCGTACAGTACACATTGTGCGAGATGAATCAAAACTATTGTAAGGGAAAAGTGGAGTAAGTGCTCAAAGGAACCAGAATAGTTGTTTTTATTCTTTTTAGAACTACTAACTTACTGCAGCACAATCTCTGCCTCTGTCGCTAACTGTTTTAAATGATCCTCACTCCTTCTTCCCTTGTCCATAGAGTATAATAAAAGGTGTAACCCAGCCCATATTTTCCCAAAGCTGCAGCATAATCTGCCTGTGTCTGCCTCTGTCTACCCTATCTCTCACTGTGCTGAATGTCCCTCACTGCTTTTCCTCCCTCCATTCTCCATAGACTTTTGTCACATGGTGTTTGTCTCTATACTCGCTGAGTGTCGTGGCGGCATCTGATGCTGCAGAGTCTGACACTCCTTACTATGCCTCCTTTGGTGCTTTTGAGTTACACAGACAGGCTCGGGCGTCGACCAGCTCTATTCTCATTAGTGATCGGGCTTGCAGGAGTTAATTTCTGCTAACCTGCTGGTTACCTCTTGGATCACATGTTGTGGGAGACCTATCAGTCATTTCCCACCTTTTTAAGATGGAGGAGCCAGTCTTGCCATGCTGACTATAGCTTTAGCTACACCAGTTATTGTGATGTTGTATCCCAGTCTTGCTGGTGATTGTATTGCTTTGTGCATGGAGTTATTATGGAGTTCTCCTGTTGTCTCGTTGTTTCCTTCCTGCTCTCATTTTCCTCTTTATCTCTTGTTGTCTAATACATCTGTGTGAGCGTGCTGTGTGATCTAGTTTTGGTTTCCCCTGTTTGTGCTTACCCAAAGTTTGTTAAAGGGGCAATAAAGGGCCAATAACTATTTTAAACCAACCATTCAATAAATCAATCACTCATACTTACTGTGACTGTGTGACTCTATATAAACTGGACCTGATTTCATAATAGAAGGTCTTATAAACCATTGAGTAATCTACACAGTATATAAACTAGGTGAAATACCAATATCATAGAATAAAAAAAATAGAAAGAAAAAATAACCTCATCTAACATCTGTATTTCCTATCATTATTCTGGGCAGCAGCGACACATCAGCAGGTTATCCTCAGTTGTCCACTTATTCTGGCTAATCTGTTGTTACATCAGCTTAGGTTTCTTTCCCATTAAAGAGTCCTGATGAAGTTTGTCCAACAGGGACATGGAGTATGTATATTGTTGTGTGAGTGAGGGAAACTTTCCATGTGTATATGAAACTCCAGGCTGTTAACTATAACACATTATTTATATTCCATGATGTAGCCTTGTATACCCTTACATTAAAAAAATACTGTACCTAGATCCCGGAAAGTCAATGTCAAACACAATGAGACAAATTTCCATCAGACACAGGACCCTTATGTGTCACTTTTATAGTCCTGTTCTTCCTCCTGTCATAATTAAAAAGGGAAAAGATATGGGGATCACTGATGTTCATTTCATACAGTCAGTAAAACACTTGTGTTTGTGTAGAATATACTCGCATACAGCTAATTCTTAACAAGGAGATGAATTAAAAATGGAAAAAAAACTTTAAAAAAAAGAATAATTTTTAATATTTTATCTTTTAATAGATTTTTATTGATTTTCAAAGAAAACACATAACACTCGACAATATGGAGTGCCAATATAAAGATATAGACTTGAGTGCATGTTCACACACTGCAAGAGAAAATATAACAAGAGGGAAGACTGAGAGGATAGTAGAAAAGGAGTCACCCACAGGGGCAGATCCAAAAAGTTATTAGAACTCTGAACATGAGAATCCACCGCCACGGTGGCAAGACCCAACGAGAGCATTGGTCATGTAGGTATATTCCAAAGGGCTCTCCCCTATCTCAGGATGGTCTGATACAGTGGAGAGGAGAGGAAGGCTTCCCAATGAAACCATTTGGTAGCAACACTAGACTGCTACTGGTGGGATTGACCAAGGTCTTCATATGGTGAGACAGGGAAATCTCAGTGAACCATTCCTCTAAAGACGGAGGGTCAGTAGCTCTCCAATAACGAGGAATTATTGTCTTGGCTGCTTGCCACAAGTGCCGCAGCAAAGATTTTTTTATAGGTGGCCTTGGTCATCGGGAACATGAACAAGAGCACCGCCTCCGGTGAAGCTGGTATTGATACATCTGTAATTTATATTACCACTCTGAATGTTGAATATTTTAAAGGGAACTTGTCACTCAATTCATGCTGCCTAAACCATTGGCAGCATGAAACCAGAGCCTGGCTACAGAGAGAGAATATAGTCTGTAGAACCATAGAGATAGATGAGATTAGTCTGGCCATCTTCGCCACATGCCAGCTGATTGACAGGTCTTTCCTATGTTTATGCAAGGACAAGCTGCCTCTTATAATTTTATGCATGCTGACTGACTCTTGTTATTACTCACATTGGATTAACTACAGAAGATATTGCACATTGTTGAGCAGCTTAACATGTAATTTATTCAGTGAAACCTCTGCTCCTTCACGGGCTTAGCAGTTAAGGAGCTAGTTTTTGACATCCTTGCCTTCATAAATGTACTTATATGAGTAGCTGTCAATCACAGCTTAGAACTTCAAGCTGAACCTGTCGATATTTATTGAAAAAAATACAAAATATAACGGGAGCTATGTAAAAAGGGGCTGAGCAACAAGCGGAGATAGTAAACATAAATGCGTAAAGTACACATTTACTGTACATAATAACTATAATCAATAATGAATAATGAATATTCCAGGTAAAGAAAAAAATGCAACATGGAGTGCAATAAATGTTGACAAATATTGTAATTGTAATATGTAAATCTATAGTAATGTATATAAACTGTTAAGTAAAGTGTAAAGTGCACAGTTCTAATGATGTGGAATATCACAAAGTAAAGTGCTGACCAAGAAGTAAAAATGAAAAATCTAATTGAATAAAATATTTTCCGCACAAAGGGTTAAAAGATACTGGCCCTGCATAATGTTAGCATTGCCCAACCACAAATCCAAAAGAGTATTTCGCATAGCCTTCCTCAGTGATTGGTGGATACCTGGCATCAGCTGCATAATAACGCCCATAACAGAGGAAAACAGCCCAATAACAAAGTGTTAAAGCCTAGAACCATGGTAATTAAGGGTTTGAAGGAAAATGCCTCTTTACCCACTTATTAGATTCCCTCCCCATCATTCACTTTGAAATGATTGCTTGAATTTGTATTGAGTAAAGATAGGTTATGTGCTCACTGAGAGATGACATTGCAGCTGCTGCTTATAGAAGTCTATGGAGAGGGGAAGGTGAGAAGGGCAAAAGGGGAAGTGAGTAGAGTCTATGTAGAGGGGAAGGGGAGAAGGGAAAAAGGAGAAGTGGGTAGAGTCTATGTAGAGGGGAAGGGGAGAAGGGAAAAAGGAGAAGTGGGTAGAGTCTATGTAGAGGGGGAGGGGAGAAGGGCAAAAGGAGCAGTGGGTAGAGTCTATGTAGAGGGGAAGGGGAGAAGGGCAAAAGGAGTAGTGGGTAGAGTCTATGTAGAGGGGAAGGGGAGAATAGCAAAAGGGTCAGTGGATATACTCTATGGAGAGGGAAAGGGGAGAAGGGTAAAAGGGGCACTGGGTAGGTTCTATAGAGAGGGGAAGGGGAGAAGGGCAAAAGGGGCAGTGGGTACAGTCGAGGGAGAGGGAAACGAGAGAAGAGCAAAAGGGGATGTGGGTACAGTCTATGGAGAGCTGGTGGGAAGAAGGGCAAAAGGGGCAGCGGGAACAGTCTATGGAGAGGGAAAGGGGAGAAGGGCAAAAGGGGCAGTGGGAACAGTCTATGGAGAGGGGAAGGGGAAAAGGGCAAAAGGGGCACTGGGAACAGTCTATGGAGAGGGGAAGGGAAAAGGGCAAAAGGGGCAGTGAGTACAGTTTATGGAGAGGGGAAGGTCAAAAGTGGCAGAGAAACTTAGAGAAAGTACTGCAGCTTCTAGTGGGAAGAGTCTGCATAGGCAAAATCTGCTGTGTACAAGTCGCAATGGCCAGAAATAATGTTGTTCTTCATGATATTCCTTATGTACACACACAACAACTTTAAAGGGATTCTCGAAGATTAGGAATACATGGCTGCTTTATTTCAGAAACATTAAAGCGGGCTTTACACGCTACGAGATCACTACAGCGATCTCGTTGGGGTCACGGATTTTGTGACGCACATCCGGCCGCTTTAGCGATGTCGTTGCATGTAACACCTATGAGCGATTTTGCATCGTCGCAAAAAACAGGCAAAATCGCTCATCGGAGACATGGGGGTCCATTCTCAAATATCATTACTGCAGCAGTAACGAAGTTGTTCCTCGTTCCTGCGGCAGCACACATCGCTCCGTGTGACACCGCAGGAACGAGGAAGCTCTCCTTACCTGCCTCCCGGCCACAATGCGGAAGGAAGGAGGTGGGTGGGATGTTCGTCCCACTCATCTCCGCCCCTCCTCTTCTATTGGGCGGTGGTTCAGTGACGCTGCAGTGACGTTGCTGTGACGCTGAACGAACCGCCCCCTTAGAAAGGAGGCGGATCGCCGGTCAGAGCGACGTCGGTAGGCAGGTAAGTAGTGTGACGGGTCCGCACGATGTTGTGCCCCTACCGGCAGCGATTTGCCCGTGTCGCACAACAGATGGGGGCGGGTACGCACGATGGTGATATCGGTACTGATATCGCAGTGTGTAAAGCGGCCTTAACACTCATCTGTGGGTTGAGTCTAGTACTGCATCTCAGCACTATTGAAATTAACGGAGCTGAACTGCATTACCCCACACAGCCTGTTGACCACTGTGGCAGTGTTTCTGGAAGACAAAACTGTTTATACAATTAGATATACCATACATGGTTAAGCTAAACCCTACCAATGGGATATATCATGTCAGTGATTGAGCAATTGTTAAATATAACGTATCCAGACAAGAAATCACCATATGGACATTGTATACTCATTTCCATTACTCCTTACATCAGCTATCACAAGGACATCATTTTCGTGAAGGTATTGTATTCTGTATTCTGCAGCATTGTTTTTAGATGAGATAATAGTTATCACTAGTAGGTATCGAGAACACATATAACATTTCATTACCTCTTCATTGCTTGCATCTGACTAAATGTGTCTTTTACAAGCTGTTCTTAGAGCATTGGCAAATGGCTGTATCCCCGATACATGCAGCATGTGTGTTTCATTGTAATTTGTGGTGAAGTTCTTGATTGATGATGTTAACATCCCTTTCCAACTCATTAAGCTATGATTTGGCAGAAAAGTGTTGAGAATAAAAAAAAATGTCGGATTCAATTTGTACATTGGCTTAGTGTATTAAATGCTTAATATACTGTCATTCTTCCATCTCACAGATACATTGACATACCGTATATCTGTTGGGAGGTTTGCATTATTTTGAGGCAGGAAAAGTCTGGACTATGTTCATATATAATTCACTTCAGTGGAAATTTTCCATTGATATGTCTATACAATATAGGTTTCAACATCACATTCTTTGCTTAAAGCCTGATTATATAGAAATAAGTGGAGCTATATAGACAACGCTATTCTTTGTTAAAACGCTTTTGAGGGCAGTGCATTCTGCATCATCCAGCTATGTCAGAAATGTTGTGTTCTCCCTCTCTTTCACCTGATAATGACCAAGTGGCATAAATTTACAGATGATGTAAAAAAAAAAATCCAAAACCAACATATAAATGCACATTGAGTGTGATGGATTTCAGGAAAATGGCACCAGAGGCGGCGCATGCGTAGATTGCGATCTTGGTTCTCCAAGATGTCAAACTGCATGCACCGCTTTTGGTGCCATTTTCCTGATGTCCATTGCATTATGCACCAGGAGATCAATGGTGCCTGCCTCACGCTGCCAATACCCCTCCTCTCAGCCCAGGGCCCGCAACCCACTCAGGACGCCGCCAGCTTCCTGTGACCCCAATCCACTGTCCCTGCTACACCCCCTCGGTAAGCTACAATCGGCTTATAAGTCACCTCCCCCAATTTTGGGGTAAAAAATGTGCATCTTAAAATCCAAAAAATACGGTATATAGTATATTTTACAAGGACTAACATAGAAACGCTAATAAAATGATTATTTTTAATAGATATGAATTAAACGTAGTACAATACTGCAAACCGTAATATATGAAAAACATAAATACTTAAGTGCACAGGGAGATTAAAAGGAAAGGAACTGTTAAGATCACTTACCCTCCCTCCTGTGCCCTACCTGACTGTGGAGGTTGGCATCCTAATTTATAGAGATAATATTTTTTGCTTTAGGCATTGCCTGAATCCTTCTGGGCATGCTCTCAATCAGATTCAAGCATGTCCTGACCGAAATCTAATTCCAGGTCTCTTGTACGAGTTCCCAATGTTGGTGCAACTCACTTAGTTATGTATACAGCTTTCTCTTCAATTCTACCCACAAGTGTTCAATTGAGTTGAGGTCTGACGACTTTGGGGGCCAATCCAGCACATCTACTTCATTGTCATTGAACCATTTTTCACCAATCTCAATGTATGTCTTGGGTCATAGTCCTGCTGGAACACTATGTCGCCCTTTTCATACCCATAGTACTCTTGTGTATGAAGTAACTCGTCTTGTAGGATGCTCACATATAGCTCAGCATTGAGACCACCATTAATCCTGGTCAAGTATCCAACGTTTTTGGCTATGAAACAACCCCATATTATCAGTCGTCCTCTACCAAACTTGACAGTTCCTTCAATTTCTCAGTTATTCCCTTTTTTCTTTCTTTCTTCCAGATTCATTTGCACCCATCAGAGCCTAGTCTACTGACATTCTTCAAATCACCTGTTTCCAATCTTCTACTGTCCCTTTTTTGTACTTCTTTGCAAACTCAAGCATATGTTTCTTATGATGATCACCTTTTTTTGGGCCACCATTCCAGATATGTGTAACGTGCATTGCATGGACGTCTGTGATCTCACTATTACGAAGCATACGAGCCACCTCCACTGCCTTGTTTGTCGCACCAGAACTGATAGACCTTCTGATGAGCCAACTTGTTTGTCAATTTTTTTAGCCGAGAGACCGCTATAGATGAGCTGGATAATGCTATTTCCTGTTTCTTGGGAAATCTTCTTCATGGTTTCTCCTCGGTTCAAACCAGTGACCTTTCGCTTGGGATTCAACCTAATAACACACTGAGCTATTAAGGAATGTGAGAACAGATTGAAATTTGTAGTACAGAACAAAAAAAATATTCAAATGCCAGGAACAAAATCGTAACAATGCAGAGACATGACAAGAATCTCCATAACTAATCATATGTTAAATAGCTGCAAGTCAAATTTACTCAAAGATGTAGTGGATGGTGACAGTGGATGGTGAAAGTCCAAGGTTCAAAACATTGTTACCCTTTTGCTTGTCACTACATATATATATATATATATATAGAGATAGATAGATAGATAGATAGATACAGAGGTTGAAATAAGTAGTGAATACATCACACATTTTCTAAGTAAATATAGTTCTAAAGGTGCTATTGACATGAATATTTCACAAGATGTCAGTAATGATCCATCCAATCCACACAGGTAAAGAAATCAAACCATAGTTGTCCATACATTTTGTGATTTCTAATAATGACAAATCACACGGGTAAAAAGTATTGAACACGCTTACTGAAATGTATTTAATACTTCGTACAAAAGCCTTTGTAGGTGTTGACAGCTTCAAGACACCTACTGTATGGAGAAACTAGTTGCATGCATTGCTGAGGTATAATTTTGATCTATGTTCCACACAAACACTCTTTAAATCCGGAAGGTCACGTGAGCTCCATTTATGAACTCTGAGCTTCAGTTCCGTCCATAAATTTTCTGTTGGATTCAGGTCAAGTGATTGGCTGGGCCATTCTAGCAGCTTAATTTTCTGTCTCCTTGGTTGTGTGTTTGGGATCATTGTCTTGTTGAAATGTCCACCCTCCTTTCATCTTCATCATCCTGGTAGATGGCAGCAGATTTTTTTTATCAAGGATGTCTTGGTACATTTTTCCACTCGATGAAGATTGATGAAGATTGCCAGTGCCATATACTGAATAACAGCCCCATTCCATGATGTCCCCACCTCTACATTTTACAGTTGGTATGGTGTTTTTGAAGGGATATGCAGTGCCTTTTGGCTCCAAACATGGTGTGTATTATGGTATCATTTAGCAAGATGAGTCAATCCACCAAAATTTAGAGATTGCAGGTATTCACCACTCCCAGTGTTGTCCAACAGACTTCCAGAAAAAGAAGTACAATTAAATACTCCACTGAATATGTTTCCACACCCCCAGAGTCTAGTGGAGATGACTTTACACCACTCCATTGGATGCATGATATTGTGCTTGGTAATGTTAAGGCCCTGTCACACACAGAGATAAATCTTTGGCAGATCTGTGGTTGCAGTGAAATCATGGACATATTGTTCCATTTGTACACAGCCACAAACCTGGCACTGATTGTCCACAATTTCACTGCAACCACAGATCTGCCGCAGATTTATCTCTGTGTGTGACAGGGCCTTAAGGCTTGCATGCAGCTGCTGGGTCTTTGAAACCCATGCCATTAAGCTGGAGTTAGCAGAGCATTGGCGACCTATGCACTATACACCTTACCACTTGGCGGCCCCAAACTGTAACTATATAATCTCCAATTCTTAAGGGGGCTTTACACGCTACGATATCGTTAATGTTTTGTCGTCGGGGTCAAGTTGTAAGTGACGCACATCCGGCGTCATTAACGATATCGCAGCGTGTGACACTTACCAGCGACCTTAAGAGACTTCAAAAATGGTGAAAATCGTTCACCATGGAGAGGTCGTCCCAAACTCAAAAATCGGTAAGGGTTGTTTATCCAGGTGGTTCATCGCTCATGCGGCAGCAAACATCGCTATGTGTGACACCGCAGGAGCAATGAACGTCTCCTTACCTGCCGCCGGCCACAATGCGGAAGGAAGGAGGTGGGCGGGATGTTACGTCCTGCTCATCTCCGCCCATCCGCTTTGATTGGCCGGCCGCTTAGTGACGTTGCGGTGACGTCACTGTGATGTCGAACGTACCTCCCCCTTGAAGGAGGGATTGTTCGGCAGTCACAGCGACGCCGCTGACCAGGTAAGTATGTGTGACGCTGCCGTAGCGATAATGTTCGCTAAGGCAGCGATCACAAACAATCGCATGCGCGACGGGGGCGGGTACTTACACGCTCGCTATCGCTACAAATTGCTAGCGATATCGCTACCGTGTAAAGCCCCCTTTAGTTCAGTTGCAGTGATTCCTAAAACAAGTCAACTTTCAATAAAACTACTCACAGGTGATCATGGAATATTTAGCAGGTAAGACATTTTTTGTTACTAAGGCTATGTGCGCACGTTGCGTAATTACATGCAGTTACGCTGCGCTTTGTAGCGTAGCGTAACTGCATGCGTCCTGCGTCCCCTGCATAATCTATGAAGATTATGCAGGAGCCGTGCGCACGTGGTGTATTAGAGCGCAGCGCTTCGACTGCTGCCCGAAGCGCGCGTTCTAAGAAGTGACATGTCACTTCTTCCGTGCGCTTTGCCTGCAGCTCCTGCTCTGTCTATGGGAGAAGCTGCAGGCAGAGCGCATGGAATCGGCTTTTTGTTTTTTTCACTACGGACATTTTCTGCAGCGATTTGAAGCGCACGTGTGGTCTTCAGATCGCTGCAGAAATTTCTGCAGTGACTGTACGCAACGTGCGCACATAGCCTAATATGATATCCTATTATAGGACCGTGGTAGTATCAGTGAGATCTTCAGAACCATCCATTCTTTTTCAAAAGTTAGTAATGGAAGACAGCAAGTCCATGGGTTGGATTTTATACATGTCTAACGATGGGACTGAATTAAAACCTTTAATGATTAAAAGGCAAGTCTGAATACCTCTATCCCTATAGTATGTATATTTTGATTACACACATTTCTAGAGTAGAGTATTGGTCAAGGTCAAGGTTTGGACACCAGACTAGGTTTTGTGGTACCTTGACTGCACTGTACAGGACCCATAACGCCTGACCTCTACATAGAGAGTAATATACAACTTACAGCATCTGTCTCTTTCATTTTTATGTGCATTTGTTTTAGATGTAATTTTATAAGTAATCACTTTATCCATTTTAGGTAGGAGTTATGCTTGTTTTTTCTTCACTTATCCTTATTTTGAGTTGCAGAACCAAATACTAGTTTTTCATTGATTTTTGGTCTGAAGTTATAATGATTGTCACAGATTTGAGATTAGGGACCACAGCTTACATATAAGATTGGTTTAACTAAATCCTGCATATAGTAGTATACTAGACTGAAGAATTCTTCATATCTCTGTGACAGAAGCATAAAATCATTATCTAATTATTTTGATAGGAGCTGCCAGGACAATGAAATGATCACTGCAGGAAATCGGTGTAAAGCTTGTGAAGTACAGAACTGGCTGGAACATAGCGAGCTCCTAAATTAGTATGCCGGCTACAGATCCGCAGAATTACCAGAGCTTTACTGTATTTAGTGATTCCCTAAAACTTTAAATGCTAAAGCTGGAACAAATCTGCACATGTAAACGTAGGCGTCTGAAATAATCAGCCGCTGTCTAATTATATATCTGGAGTAATCCAACCATTCGGTAATTGTGCAGATGCATCTAGTAAATGTTTCTACAGTCACCGGTTTGGAGTCAATGGTCATTTTGGCTCTTTGTTGCTCACCTCATCCTTCAGGATGACTCTATAGAGGCTTATTATGACATTCTGCTGTGCAATACTAATGCTATGTAGTCATCACTGATGAAATGTAATAAGACAGGAACAGCTGTGTATGACCGTGATATATGATTCTAATTATCTGTCTGTTTCCAAGTTAATAGATATTGTTCCGGATGCATTAACGGCAATAAAGACATAATAAGAACATGTGAACTACAAGATAAGAAGTTTACTTTAGTTCAAATTATTTATTATATAAGGATATTTCAATGGCTTCTGTTAAGATTATGTTACCTATCTATGGAACTACAGTTGAAACCAGAAGTTTACAAACACTATCTAAAAAGACACATCTGCATGTTTTCTCACTATCTGACATGAAATACCTTTTTACTTGTCCACAGATCAATGTAGTCGACTACATTCGGGTGTCCGTCTGCAGAAAATGTATATGTGTAAAAATGGCACAAAACAGAGCACACGCTAACGCAGTGCGCTCCATTACAGTGAATGGCCCTGCCAGGCGCATGCGTCCGGAACAAGCTTTGCAGAGTGGGGGAGGGGCGGTTCGTACGGATGCTCCGACGGGACCTGTGGATGTAGGGAAAAACGCAATATGAAAGGAGCCTTATTCGCTAATAAGAAGAGGCGCCAAATTAACTAAATGGCGTGTGCCTCTTAATGAATTCAGTGCCTTCTATTTAACCAAGACTGGCATAGTATGACAGGGCGCTACGCCAGTCTTGATGAATCAACCCCAAAGTGTTGGGAATTGGCAGATCTTGATAATTACAAGATGGAATGGGATCACATTTACACAATTCCTGTCTGCAACTGCGATCCAGTTGTTTTAGATTAGTATACAAATAGACATTGGTGTAATACATCTGTTATTAATCCACATTCTAGCAGAAGAGAAATGCCAACACATCATTTATTAAGGCTGTCGATTGTGGAAGGTTTTTCTCTTTTTCTTTCTTTTGTCTCATATGTGAGCACAGAGGATTCCAGGATGTCTTTTATGTTTCTACAGGACACATTTCCTCCTGTCTAACATATCAGGGCATAATCAATTCCAGAACAAAGTTTATGTGATTCTGGAACTGAGGTTCAGTTTAATAGTCCTGAAGATATATCAGTATTAGCCGTGTTGTTTTTCTCTTGGCACTTGATGTACAGTAGCCGACATTTAGCATGTGTAAAATTGAGTAGCAACATAACTAATATCTTGTAATATTTGTTATCTTGTTAGTTCATTTGCCGACATATACTTATTCACAGTGTGTTACAAGTCTTCATTAGAACGTATTGTTCTCCTTCTTCTGCATTAACTGTGGGAAAATAAGAATTGATTTATGAAGTATGTTCCTTTTTGGTACTTCAAAGAATTAGAAGACACCAATGCCATAGTCCACAACTTAAGTGCCTAAAGGGATCATTGTCCTTTTTTTCTTTCATCTTTTTAAAATGGACCCAAACAAAAAACAAACACATACTGACCTACTAGTCCATCCACCAATATTCTGCTCTGCTTTTGGAGGGATCATACCCGCAGTATGGATGAGTGGTAAGAGGTTGGTAGGGGACTGTAGATATATATATTGTGTTATTCTTAGAGCCATTTGATTAAATATGAATAGTGTGAGGGAATACAATTTTAAGCATTTGGCCAGTTTCCAACATAATATAAATTGATGTGTTGGACATGAAGAGCTGGAGTGGAACACAAAAGTACACAGAGATAGGCTATTACCCTAATGGCAGATAAGCTATTTGTACAATATTGTTGCAATCACCTGGAACTTGTTACACTGGTGGGTGTGGACCCACTCGACCACAGCAACCTATCACCCTGAAAGGGCGTAACTAAGCGACTACCTTGTCTTCACTAGAGCCTGTGTGTCACGCACAGACTTTGAGAAGGTCTTGCACAAGGCGAGACACACAAGAAACAGAGGTTTGACCACAAAGAAACAAGGGGTACACCGTGGACACTTAAACAATGGTTGGCTCTGGTGCTAGGAAGAGGGATGATGGCACATTTCCTGCACTCACTTGCAGCTGCACCCTGCACTCCTAGCCAGTCCCTATACAGGTTCCGTAACTATCACCGAGCAGGATACCTGAAGCCTCGAGAGACCCTGTAATAACCCTGGCAAGTGAACTGGCAGGTGAGAATTGCTAGTCCCGCCACTGCACTAATAGAACACAAAGGAAAGGTTCATCAGATAGGGGAAACAACACAGGATAACGCCCAACTTCACGGCTGCAGTCAGACACCAGGACTGCAGCCTACACCGCTTCACACAACAAGGGCTTCAGCAGCTCCTTCCACTTCAAGGCCTAGCTACAGAATAGATTTAGAATAACTGGCGCCCTCTACTGGGAGATGTGACCATATATAGGGGAAGGGAGTGGTCACCAACCAGAAGCACCTGAAGAGAGGAGTCAGAAGCTGCTGAAAAGTAAAACTGACATTAACCCTTTTATCACCAAAGGAAAAGGAATACTTTTAATGTGAGGAGTCTCAGATGGCAAAAGAGAATCTGGACCAGATCCTGTCACAAGCCTCTAGTAGCAGAGAGACAGCCGTGACACTGTGATTGTGAGGATAGGCCTGTGTGGAAGGTAGCTGCCAGGTGCTGCTCTAGGAGATATCTCATCACTGTGGCAGCTGACCCCATGTGTCAAGGATGCAGGACTTGGCTCAGGTGTAGGCAGGATGGCTGACGCAGACTGGATGGCTGGTACAGGCTGGTTCAGTGGTATAATAGGTATGGCAGGTACAGTTGTTACAGAAGGAATAGCAGGTACAATAGATTCAGGCAGGTACTACAACACAGATACGGGTTAGTAGGCACAGGTAATAGACACAGGAACAGGACCTGACAACTAGCAAGTGTATCTCTAGCGCTAAAACAATGTTGTAAACTGATAGGTGGCATAAACAATGCTAACTATCCTCATATTTTACTGTAGCTTCTCAGTTCTAGACCCTCTGCTGCATGGATGCAGTGCGTGCTGGCGGATGCTGCATTCATAGTGCTCAAGAGACGCCAGCAACATTGTGATTCACTCCGCGCCCTTTTGTTTCATTGCTGCTTCCTCTTCTGTGCAGGCACTAAAGATGTTCAGGACATGCATAAAAACATAAGGTTCTGCTGTCTTTATCTGAGGATATACGCAGCTAGTATGGCACTCTTACTATAACATTCACGGTAAAATTATAAAAAGGTATTTTAATAACCACATTGTGTAAAGGCAAATTCAGCAGCAGCATAATAAGGTGTGGTAATGGATATTTTCCTTCTGTTGCTGAGGAGATCCAGAGCAGGTGTCGAGAGGAACTTTGGTGGCCAAAAAAAGCCAGAAATCGAAATCTGAGCGTTAAGAGGGAACACGGACCATGATCCTCTGGTGAGAATCATATAACAATTGTGTGCTGATTAAAAAGCTTTCTTACCCCTTTGTATTTACAATTCTATCCTCACATGGAGGTGCCCCATGTGCACTTTGGAAGCCATAAAATGAGCAAATAAGTCATATTTCACCATTTGGCTTTAGGCCATGGTTAAAATGAAGTAGATGGGTTTTGGAATGTTTCAATTTTGACATTCATTTCTCCAGCATTTTTAGAAGCCAAATTTGCAAAAGGTAATCATACATGTGTATCGCCTATAAAGACCATTATATTTGGTGTTTTATAGGCTCTTAGCTAAAAATGAATAGATACCTGATAACAGAAGTGTATTGGGGCCTACACCAGGCAGGTGGGGCCCTGGTGACCATTTGTTGCTTCATATAGAGAAAGGACCGGAGCAGAAAAAGTGAGCAAAGGCCCACATGACAGGGGTTGGTCCATGAGGGATTTTAAGGAGAGTGGTAATGGAAAAGGCAAAAGGTGATGGTGGAGGGGCGTTGGACATGGGGGGTATATAAAAGAAAAGTGCGGGAAAAGAGGCCATTTTGGGGTGCCCAAAGACTGGAGTCTGGGGGTTCATGGCTGAAGGTAAAATAGAGCTACCTTGTAGTTTGGTGGCATGTTCCAGATCTGGTACCTTCAAGGACCTCCCCCCAATTTTGGTTATTTATATTGTTATAGCTAATATATGTTAATAAAATGGCCGCTGTGGCCAAATTTATCCGAAGGTGTTGTGTGGTTATTTATATAGTATAAGTGGTGAAGGAGGGTTATGGGGGAGTGAACATAAAAGGAAAAGGTATGGAATGGAGGAAATTGAGCCATACGCTGTCAAGATAAATAAAAGAATGCATTAGAACCACACCTGGATGTCCTATCTGCATTTATGCCTATTTGTGCATCAACCACAGATGATTTATCAGTGCCCCACATATTAGATACCTTCCTGTCTAATTGCTCCATCATTACCATCTAAAGATAGCCAGAGTATTTACAGCAGCTGCCCCCAGATTAAAAAAAAATGTTTGGTTCCCTTTATTAACCCCTTAACGACCATGGGCAGTAATATTACATCCCTGCGATCATAGTGTTAATCCCCACCCAGCGGCGATCAGCACACATGTCAGCTGATTTGTATAGCTGACATGTGTGCCTTGCAGGCACGAGTGGAATCACTATCCACCCATACCTGTTAACCCCTTAAATGACGCTGTCAAAATGTGACAGCGCCATTGTAATGGTGATTGTGATAAAGGTTTACTCACCAGCATCCACTGGAAGTCACATGATGTGATCACGTGGATCCGATGGTTGTCATGGTAGCAAAGAGTCATGTGATGACTCCTGTAGCTCACATGACTCAGGTCCTTTAACCAGCAGCCAAGTACTGCAGGTTATAAGAGATGAGCATTTCTCCCAATTTGAGCGGTGTTGCTCTGATCGGAACAAAAGAATGAGCAATCAGACAGCTGATCCTTATAGCCTCCTAGGGAAACTAGTAAAGTAAAATAAAGTAAAAGAAAAGTTTTAAAAATTAAAAAAAAGTTATAAACCTAAAAGTTCATATCACCCCCCATTCGCCCCATTGAAAATTAATGGGTTAATACCAAATGAAAAAATATACACACAATTGGTATTGTTGCGTTCAGAAATGCCCGATCTATCAAAATATAAAATAAATTAATCTGATTGGTAAACGGCGTAGCGGCAAAAAAATCCAAATGCCAAAATTACGTTTTTTGGTTGCCACAAATTTTACACAAAATGCAATAACAGGCGATCAAAATGTAGCATCTGTGCAAAAATGGTACCGTTAAAAACGTCAGCTCCAGACTCAAAAAATAAGACATCACTGAGCCATAGATCATAAAAAAAGAACGCTACGGGTCACGGAAAATGGCGCAAAACATGCGCCACTTTTTTTGGACAAACTTCAGATTTTTTTTAACGCCGTAGATATACCGTAAATAAACCTATTCATGTTTGGTGTCTACGAACTTGTACCGACCTAAGACATCACACAACACATAAATTTTATCATATAGTGAACACAATGAATAAAATATCTCAAAAACCATCGTGCAATCGCACTTTTTTTGCAATTTGTCTGCATTTGGAATTTTTTGCTGTTTTCCAGTACACTATATGGTAAAACTCATGGTTTAATTTAAAAGTACAACACGTTCCACAAAAAATAAGCCCTCATATGGCAAGATTGACGGAAACATTGACGGCTCTCGGGAATAAGGGGAGAGAAAAAAAATGGATAACGGAAAATCTGCCGGGGTGAAGGGGTTAAGACTGGCATTGTGCATGTCAGTCTTAATGAACTGGACTAGTGGAATAAGGTATATTTAATTCTTTCAGAAGCAAACACTATTGAATGAATTATGCGCAACTTACAACTGGTGTGCGCCACCTTCAGAAATGTTACTCCAGTCAGGGACTGGAGTACATTTCACATGAAATTTACACCACTTAGTAGCATTAATTTTCATCTTTTAAAATCACGGGTCTAGAAGGGCATCCATGAGACTCAGACCATGTCCTATTCTGATCATATTTGCAGATCAGAATCAATAAGTCAATACAATGTGGATCCACAAGACACGGATTCAAATTGGAAGGCTTTTTGCATCCGTATCTCAAAGATCTGTTGCTTAATCGACTTGAATAAAAACATGTGACCTGCCATGGCTTTTAACTGGCTTTAAAGCAACTAGGATGACACCTGAGAAAAAAAATGTCTCTGTGATGGTAACATTCATATGGATTTGTGAATCTACCCTAAAACTGGGGGTCCCACAACAGCATAAAAAATTGGTCCCATTTTCATCCACAAAAGTGGGACAATTTTTTTCTCACTTGTCATCTGTGTGATGTCCATGTACAGTCCATATTCAATCCATTTTTTTTACAGTACCAATTATTACCATTTACAGGTTCCTGTACTACAGATTAGAATGTATCCGTAAAAATTGGATGCTATAATGAGGCATCCGATTTTATTCAGAAGCAAAGACTGGAGTAGGTGAGTCTCATCCGAGTTAAGTGTAAAATCGCAGAATGTTGTAATTTTTTTCTCAGACTATCATATACTATCCGTTAAAAAATCTGATAGCACACATCTCATTTATATGGTTGTCCGAATGAACCCTATGAATGATCATCCTAACATATGATCCGCTAAATGACCAAACAGGAAAAGGTTAAGTTGAAACAAATACACTGTAGTAAATGAGCCTTCATTTTTTATTGGGGAAGTTTTCCTTCAATATTAGGACAGTTCATGGAAAAGCCTCCTCTAGCCAAAATAGCAAAACTATTTTTTGAAATCTAATATATAAAGCTGAGTGTGTGTGTGTGTGTGTGTGTGTGTGTGTGTGTGTGTGTGTGTATGTGTGTGTGTGTGTGTGTGTGTGTGTGTATGTCCGCTAAAGGAATCCGCACTGTAGCATTTACAATCATTCAATTTTGCACAGCCGCCTCATTTGACTTAGGGAACGTCATAGACTGTGTTTGAGGGAAAAATGTAACCCCGCGCTTTACAATTATTTGCCCAAAAAACTGCTTACTTACTGTTTGGATGTGTGCGATAATATACAGTATTGGCTGTTTTAACAATAAGCCTGGAAATTTAGCATTATTATTTATTTGCTACAGGTCATTAATAGGAGCTCTGATTGTTGCTATAGGCAATGAAGGACATTCCTAGCATAAGACAGCTTCTATGTCACTTTACATGATTTCGATGTTGAGAGGGAGCGTGGGATAGAGTGAGAGTGGAAGTGAGGCCATTTTTGATAACCAGCCATGGTAAAGCAGACAGGTGGGTGGTATTATTATCAGGATGGGAGAAGCCATAGATATTAGCCCATCCCAGCCTAAAAATAATACCACCCTGCAGGGGGCCATAATTGGAACATCACATTAGATGTGCCAATCCTGGCACTTTACCCAGCTTATCCTGGTGCAGTGGCAATTGGGGTAATAGGAGGGGTTAATGACAGCTGTGATTTGTCAAAAAATGTCAGCTGCCATCAAGCAGTGGATTAGTAATGGGAGGTGCCTATGAGACACCCCCATTACTAATCCTGTAACTGAAAAGAAATAAAACACAAACACTGAAAAATCCTTTGTTTGAAATAAAATATGTATATCTACTAACCCCCTAAAACAGCCTTGCAGATCCAATGTAATCCATACGAAGTAGTATGATGATCTTCAGCTCTGCCGTATCCAGAGACTGCAGAGAGTGAAAACATGTGCACCGCCTGCAGGCTCCGGGAATCACTGACAGTCTGGGGGGTCCTGGCTGTGAGCAGGTGACATCATTCAGTTCACCGGAGGTCACATCTGGGTTCCCATGGTGTGACTTCAGGTGACTTGACTGCTGGACTGTCAGACTTTGGTACATGGCCGTGATCCGCAGTCCGACAATCCAGCAGTCATGTCACCTGAGGTCACACTGGGAGCGACCCTGACTGGGTGAGACATGTGGCCAGCCTTCCCTCTTTACTTCTACTCAGCGGGCCCCATACACCAGTAAGGGCAGTAATTCCCTGATCGCGGCCCTGGTCTTTACTGTATGACTTTTACCCAAACCTCTTACTCATAAAACATTTGGTAAGTAGAGACTGCAATTTCATGCCGGTTAGCTTGGTAGGGAGTCGGGACTTGGCATCTATTCCAATTTATCAATAAAAAGATCTATGATGGCTTGCATTTTATTCTCAAATCTGTCCTTTAAAGGGACTCTGTCAGCAGGTTGTTGCTACCCCATCTGAGAGCAGCATAATGTAGGTGCACAGACCCTGATTGCAGCGATGTATCACAAACCTATTTTATCCAATGTTGGTCTGCTTATGCTGATTCAGATGAACATTTTTAAAAATAGACAGAAAAAGAATTAGAATCCAATAAAGGAAATCATAGTACGCACAATGGTGTCCTAAATTCTAGAGGAAAATGACCAGTACAATTGAAAAAAATGGATCTGTAAATAGATGACAAAAGGTAATTTTGATGTGTTTAGTGAGTCCAATTTTAAATATAAATATATATATATATATATATTTATTTATGTAAAATGACATGCATATAGATCAAATTATGACAAAAGGCATGATTTTTCAGGATGGCAATATAACAATTTTAAAACAGTTATTTATATACCCTAATTAAAGCTCTTACAATTTATTCACCAGTGTGAGCAGTACTAGGTCAATACATTTTTAGCCTCTGTATGTAATATCAACAATGGAAAAGAGAAGTGAACTGGTTAGAAAATGGTAAAAAAATTGAAGTGGGCTATATTATAAAAGTTGGGGAGCATTTCAAAATATAAAGAATGCACTTACTTTAAGGGTTAAATATGAAGAGAAATCCTTGGAAACTAATAAAATGAATATTTCTATTTTAAAATCATCACTACAAGAATTTGTTTCTCTCAAACAATGAGGACTGGAATCTGGCTATAAATAATAAAATTTCTAATATAGAAGAAAAATAATGGCTATGAAGAAATCGAAGTTTGAACGACTCATATGGATTATATTCGAACCGAGGTTTATACTTGGAGAAATAATAATGCTAAATCGAGTTCTGCTTCAAAATCTGTCCTTAAATCTGGGAGTTTTAGATACACTCATTTTTCTGCACTAAAGAAAGTCAGTTTTTTTATATGGACCCTTTTTTGTAGAATATGGATGATAGTTATTCAGATGATATTTATAATTCATCACCATAATATTTTCAGTGAAATATAAATACACTACTCAGAACAAATGACATTCTAAGCAAAATAACATGGGAAAAAGACTAACCAAAAAAACAACAAAGGAATAGAAAAAGGAGGGGTAGGAGGAAATATAGTAAGCAGGGGCGGACTGGGGTGTCTGGGGCCCACCAGGGGAATTGACTCCAGGGGCCCACCCTACAGATAAATATAAACACCCATTAGTGTTATCCCCATTATTGTGCTGCTTTGACTGTATACACAGGCGGCTCCTGCACATCTATATTGTGCACCATAACTGGGATGTATAATTAATAGTAGTTTGCAGTAATGGGGTCTTTGGTGAAAACAAGCTATCACCGATCCACAGGTTAGGTTGGTGATAACTTATTGATCGGTGGAACCAGACCAGTGGAAACCGCACCGATCGGAAGATGGCAGGTGGGATGTGTGACCGCAGCTCCATTCATCCTCTGTGGGGTGGGATGTGTGACCGCAGCTCCATTCATCCTCTGTGGGGTGGGATGTGTGACCGCAGCTCCATTTATCCTCTGTGGAGTGGGATGTGTGACCGCAGCTCCATTCATCCTCTGTGGGGTGGGATGTGTGACCGCAGCTCCATTTATTCTCTGTGGAGTGGGATGTGTGACCGCAGCTCCATTCATCCTCTGTGGGGTGGGATGTGTGACTGCAGCTCCATTCATCCTCTGTGGGGTGGGGTGTGTGACCGCAGCTCCATTCATCCTCTGTGGAGCTGCCAGATAATAACAAGCGCAGCGCTCGCAGCCACTGAGGGAATGAATGGATCAGGGGTTGAGTCGGACACGAGCTCCAGTGTAATGGGGGATAAAAGTTGCACGATCGGTGCAGGTGCCAGCAATCAGACCCCACTGATGAATAAATGATCACTTATCCTTAGGCCACGTTCACACGTTCAGTATTTGGTCAGTGTCTTACATCAGTATTTGTAGCCAAATCCAGGAGTGGGTGATAAATACAGAAGTGGTGCCCGTGTTTCTATTACACTTTTTCTCTGATTTTACCGCTCCTGGTTTAGGCTTCTAATACTGAGGTAAAAAACACACTGAATACTCAGTGTGTGCATGTGGCCTTAGTAAAGGTGATTACTTGTTTTCACTGGAGAACCTCTGTAAGTGCATATTTACTGCAGTGTAATAGTCACAGGGCAGGGAGGGGTTAAATGTTTAAGTATTTAATTTCTACTGGAAATAATCTCCCCCTTATAGAGAGAAAAAGTGACCTCCATACACAACACAATCCACTATACCAAAATCAATAATACTATATACAAGGGGGAAATACCGCCACAACATGACCAGACAACATATGACCACCACATAGTGACCAAATACAACCCATACAAGGGATAAATACCGCCACACAGTGATCAGACAACATATTACCACCAGTGACCAAATACAGCCACATACAAGGGAGAAATACCACCACACTGTGACCAGACCACATATTACCACCAAACAGTGACCAAATACAGCCACATACAAGGGAGAAATACTGCGACACTATGACCAGATAACATACTACCAACACATAGTGATCAAAAGCAACCACATACCAGAGAGTAATACCACCACATCATAATTAGACCACACAGTAACCGAATATTACCACATACAAGGGAGAAATACCGCAACACTATAACCACACCACATAATGACCGACTATAACTACATACAAGAAAGTAATACCGCCACACCATAATCAGACCACATAGTGACCGAATACAACCACATACAAGGGAGAAATACCGTGACACTATTACCACACCACATAATGACCAAATAATACCACACACGAGACAACTATCAGTACAACATGACCAGACGACATATTACTACCACACAAGGACATATAATACTATAATAATGATCATGAATAAAAACTACAACACTAATAACACTAATATTGCCATCAGTGCCATAATACACAAGAGCTCTGTATATAGTGTACAGTATAGTGTGTGTGTACATGTAACACACTAACTTACCAGTGACGTCTCTAGCTGACTTTATTCATCTTCGCTTTTCCTCTTCATCCGGTGCTGACTGCCATCACTTCTTCCTGCATGACGTGACTGTGCAGAAAATAACAGTCACCTATAGCCAATCACTCCTAGAGCACATTCCTCACTATTTCCCCAATTTCTACACCACGTCAGACTCTTGTTCCCCCATTGTCGACAGTATCCTCAAAATTAACTTATATTTCATCAGTAATAATGTCCCCTAATTTGCCCCTACAGTAATTATGTAGTGCCACCATAAACTAATAATGTATGTCCCTCATTCTGGCCCCATATAGTAATTATGTCCCTCATCCTGGCCCCTTTTATATAATAATGTCTGGGGAAACAAGTGGAATCAGAAGGGGTTCTTAATTTCTTCCTGCACAAAATATCTCCCCACACTGCTCCTCTCCAAAATAGCCCCACAAAGTGCCCCTTTCCATAATGTCCCCCAAAAATTTGCATTTTATAATATCTCCCCCAACTACTTCCCTGTATAAATTCCCCCCTCCTCATTATACTATGCTGCCTTCCACAATCTTTGATGCCTCATAATGTCCCCCATTGCCCTATAATGTCCCAATTTCTTTCATAACGTCCCCCACTGACCTATAATGCCCCGATTTGCTTCATAATGTCCCCCACTGCCCTATAATGTCCCCCACTGCCCTATAGTGTCCCCCACTGCCCTATAGTGTCCCCCACTGCCTTATAGTGTCCCCCACTGCCCTATAGTGTCCCCCACTGCCCTATAGTGTCCCCACTGCCCTATAATGACCCCACTGCCCTATTATGTTCCCCACTGCCCTATTATGTTCCCCACTGCCCTATTATGTTCCCCACCGCCCTATTATGTTCCCCACTGCATTATAATGTCCCCCACTGCCCTATTATGTCCCCCACTGACCCATAATATGCTCCATAAAGTCCCTCACCGCTTCTTAATGCCACTTGTAAAATAACACTGCTCCTCCCCCACCTGCAGCCGCTTATATAAAAGTACATCTTCGGCTCCTCTGGAGCGCTTACCTGTGCCTGCGCGTCCTCCTCTTCATCCCTGCAGCTGCGGCCCGGTGATGATGATGTCGGTGCAGGACTGAGGCGCGCTCCTCTGCAGCCGTCATCCTCTGATGACGGTACTTCGCGGTGTAGGGCTGAGCAGCGCTGCTCTGCCTCCTGTCACCGGCCGCACTGTACAAATGTATGCGCGCCTGAAAGACACGCATACATCTGAATACCGGCGCGGTCGGTGCAGGCAGGTCCGGCTCCAGGTTTTTGTGGGCCCTGGGCGAAATAGTCTCAGTGGGCCCCATCCACACATAGACATGCACAGATACATACACATACAGGCATACGTACACATACTTATTTAAAGAGATATTCACAAAAACACATAAATAGACATAAATCTAGACACAGTCATATACACTGACATGCATAGATACACATCACACACACACACACACACATTATTTTTATATATTTATCCTGTATAAATATTTCTAATAATGGGAAGCCGGCAACAGCCTCATTCACCTCCCGGCTTGTCTAACAGACATGGCCGCACATAGAGCACACTAACACTGCTGTATATACATTACAAGAAAGGCTGGGGACATACACATTACTGGGGGCATACATATTACTGATGAAGGGAGTATACAGCAATGGGGGGCATACAGCTCTAGAGGAGGGCAGTGACTCTAAGGTGGGGGGACATACAGCTCTAAGGGGGTATACAGCACCTGGGTGGAGGGAACATACAGCTCTGGGGGGTAAACAGCACCTGGGTGGAGGGGACATACAGCTCTGGGGGTATAGTAGTATGCAGCCCCCATATTGTGTTATGAAGCCCCCATTGTCCTCCATATAGAATTATGTAGCCCCCATATGAATTACACAGCCCCCATATAACATTAAGCAGCCCCCATATAGCACAATGCAGACCCATATATCATTAGGCACCCTCATGTAGTATACAGCCCACATATAGCACAATACAGACCCAGATAGCATTAGGCACCCTCATGTAGTATACAGCCCCTATATACCACAGTGCAGAGCCAGATAGCATTAGGCACCCTCATGTAGTATATAGCCCCTATATACCGCAGTGCAGAGCTAGATAGCATTAAGCACCCTCATGTAGTGCAGAGCCTCTATATAGCACTGTGCAGAGCCAATAGCATTAGGTATCCTCATGTAGTATACAGCTTGTATATAGCACAGCCTGTATATAGCACAATGCAGAGCCAGATAGCAATAGGCACCCTCATGTAGCATACAGCTTGTATATAGCACAGCCTGTATATAGCACAGATAGCAATAGGCACCCTCATGTAGCATACAGCTTGTATATAGGCTATATACAAGCTGTATGCTACATGAGGCTGCCTATTGCTATCTGGCTCTGCACTGTGCTATATACAGGCTGTGCTGTATAATATAGCACAGCCTGTATACAGCACAGCGCAGAGCTGGATAGCAGTAGGCACCCTCATGTAGCATACAGCTTGTATATAGCACAGCTTGTATATAGCACAGTGAAGAGCCAGATAGCAATAGGCACTCTCATTTAGCATACAGCTTGTATATAGCACAGCCTGTATATAGCACAGTGCAGAGCCAGATAGCAATAGGCACCCTCACGTGGCATACAGCATGTATATAGCACAGCCTGTATATAGCACAGTGCAGAGCCAGATAGCAGTAGGCACCCTCATGTAGCATACAGCTTGTATATAGCACAGCCTGTATATAGCACAGTGCAGAGCCAGATAGCAATAGGCACCCTCGTGTAGCATACAGCTTGTATATAGGCTATATACAAGCTGTATGCTACATGAGGCTGCCTATTGCTATCTGGCTCTGCACTGTGCTATATACAGGCTGTGCTATATAATATAGCACAGCGCAGAGCTGGATAGCAGTAGGCACCCTCATGCAGCATACAATGATTAATACTCACTTCTCCTCGTTCCCCCGCTGATCCGATCTCCTCGGCGCGTCCATTGCTGTCGCTCGCTCTGACCTCTCAGCAGATGCACAGTGATGACGTCACCGCGCTCTGCTGCAGAGCTGTCAGAGCGCCGACAGTTACAGCGGGGAGAATGATAAGAGAGGGAGCGTGCCGCAATTACAATTGCTCTCAATTGTATCGGCACCTGGGATGCCGATATAATTGAAATCGCGATCCTCGGCGGGGGGGGGGGCGGTGACAGCGCGGTCACCGGGCCCCCCTGAGTAGCGGTGCGCCACTCCTGCCACCGCGAGTGGGACCCCCGGCAGCTCAGGGCCCCGGCATTTGACCGGGTTTGCTGGGTGCTGGCACTGACAGCGACAGCAGGGAGATCGCTCTCCCTGCTTGCCGCTGCAGAGGGAAAGGGATTGTCACTAATCATATCGGCAATGTGCCGATATGATTGGTGAAATTACCGACCGAGAGGGCCTCTCACACATATCCATAGGGGCCCAGGGGGGGTAGGGGGGCGGGGCCTAGGGGGCGTGGCCATCAATAGCAGGGGCCCACCGGGGGTTCTCCCGACCTCCTGGTGGCCCAGTCCGCCCCTGATAGTAAGGTATCCTCAACGCCAAAGGAGACCTTGGCGTTGAGTAGCAAATATCTACAGTTCAAACCAGAAGTTTACATGCACTATATAAAAAGACACATCTGCATATTTTTCTCACTCTCTGACATGAAATCAGAACAAACCTTTTCGGTTTTAGGTCAATTAGGAACCAAAATTATTTATATTTGCAAAATGCCAGAATAATGAGAGGGAGAGCGAGAGAGAGAGCGAGAGAGAGAGAGAGAGAGAGAGAATGTTTTAAGGAATTTTAATTACTTTCTGCTAAGTCAAAGGTTTACATACATTTCATTTGTATTTGGTACCATTGCCCATAAACTTTATGACTTGTGTCAAACATTTTGGATATCGTTCCACAAGCTTCTTACAATAGTTGGTAGAATTTTTGTCCCATTCTGCCTGACAGAACTGGTTTGACTGAGCCTTGTTTGTAGGTCGCCTTGCTTGCACTGGCCTTTTCAGCTTTGCCCAAAAATTTTCAATAGGATTGAGATCAAGGCTTTATGATGACCACTCCAAAACATTGACTTTGTTCTCTTTAAGCCACTTTGTAACCAGTTTGGCAGTATGCTTTGGGTCATTTTCCATTAGGAAGACCCATTTCCACCCAAGTTTTAAGTTCCTGGCTGATATCTTGAGATGTTTCAGTATTGCCACATAATCTTCTTTCCTCATGATGCCATCTATTTTGTGAAGTGCACCAGTCCCTCCTGCAGCAAAACAACCCCATAAAATAATGCTGTCACCCCAGTCTTTTACAGTTGGGATGGTGTTCTTGGGCTTCAAAGCTACTCAATATTTCCTACAAATGTAACGATGGTCATTATAGCCAAACAATTCAGTTTTAGTTTCAACAGGCCACAGGCCATGTCCCCAAAATTAAGGTCTTTGTTCCTGTGTGTATTTGCAAACATTAATCTGGATTTTTCATGTTTCTTTTAGAGTAATGGCTTCTCCTTGACAAAGTGGCCTTTTAGCCAATGTTGATACAGTACTCGCTTCACTTTGGATAATGACACAATCTTACCAGCTTCCTCCAGTTTCTTCACAAGGTCTTTTGCTTTTGTTCTTTGGTTGATATGCACATGTCTGACCAAAACACGTTTATCTCTGTACACAGAATCCGTCTCCTTCCTGAGCGGTATGATGGCTGGACATTGCTTGTACTTGCGTATATATGTTTGTACAGATGAACGAGGCACCTTCAGGTATCTGGAAATTGCAACCAAGGATGAACCAGACTTGTGCAAATCCACAATTGTCTTCCAGAGATATTGGCTGATATCTGTTGAATTTCCCATAATGCTACACAAAGAAGTAGTGTATTTCAGGTGTGCATTAAAATACATCCACAGGTGTGTCTCTAATAAACTCAGATGTTGCCAATAAACCTATCAGAAGCTTCCAAAGACATGACATCATCATATGGGCTGTCTCATATTGTTTAAAGGCATAGTACTCTCAGTACAATGTACTCTTAGTATGTAAACGTGTGACTTTGCAGAAAGTAATAAAAATGCCTTAAACCATTCTCTCTCTCTTTCTCTCTTTCGCTCATTATTCTGTCATTTGGCAAATATAACTAATTTTGGTTATTAATTAACCTTAGCCGGGAAAGGTTTATTCTGATTTCATGATAGATAGTGAGAAAATCATGCAGATTTGTCTTTTTAGATGGTGTATGTAAACTTCTGGTTTCAACTGCAGTTATTTGTTGTCTGAAGCACAGATCCTAGGATTTGGAAATGGCTTATCCTGATCCCCGAAAATTTGATGTGTATAAACGTGTATGAGACATTAAAAAGTTTATAAGATCTATTACATTGCGCTGCCACTTCGGAAATGAAGAACAGAAAGAAGATCACAAAAATTCTATTTGTGAAACTGGACTTAGTCGTCCTATTAATAAAATCAGCACATTTGCAGAATAACGTTCATTAATTGAGTTAAGAACATTGGCTAGTGATTCAATTCTTCAGAAGGATCATTTTAATCAGGTATTCACTAGAAGGAATCCTTTTTACTATCCGGTATCCTGCCAGCCACCTATTTTGGATATCTTCCAGAAAACTATTGAAGATGAATTATTGATGTTAAAACAGAACATAAAAGATCAAAGATACCTGTCATAATTTATCCTTATTAGACCTACAGTTTTGAGAGAAGTTAAGAATAATCCTGACTTTCTTGTAAGGAAGGCCAATAAAAGAGGATCAATGGTGATTTTAAATGCAACATTGTATGAAAACTTTAGCATGCTTATACTGAATGGTCCAAAAAGCATATCATACACTAAATCATAATTCTACTACAATTTTGCAGAACAAATTGAGACAATTGCTTTCAGAGGGGTTGGCAAAGGGAGCTATAGTTAAGAAATTATCAGAAGATTTATATGTTGAATTTCCTATTACTCAAATTTTCTATTCCCAGCAAAAAAACAAAATTTATATTCCTTTCTCATTTTGAGACCAATTGTGGTGGATAGGTAGTTTAGGAGAAAAATTTAGTTTGTGGATAGATCCTTATCTAAAATCTTTGGTGGTAAACCTTCCTGAAGTTATTAGGAATTACAAGCAAGTGATCTTTCCCCTAAATAAAACGAAATGGCCGTATACCTGTATTTGGATATCTGTCATGGAGTGACTTAGGTGAACCCAGGGGAACCTATACTGGCCCTAAAGCTGCGGCCTCTGCATTCACCCTAACCCTGGAGGTACCCTCGATGGTAGGAAGGCCAAGGTCACCACCCCAGGCCGTATTTCCAATTCTGGTCTTTGATGTTATGACCCCCCCTCTATAATCCACCACCTAAGGATAATGGGCAAGAACAGGAGTCAACACCCCACCAATGAATATGGACAGACAGGGGTAACAGCAACAACAAAACCTATTTGTACACACAGCAACCACACACAAAAGAGCCACAAAAGGTGCACGAGGGAAGACAACATAAAAGGAGGAAATAAACAGACCACTGGGGAACTTCCAAACCAAAACAAACACACCTGAGAATGCTGCATCAAAACTCCAATGCTGCAGCCAACAGAACTGAGAGAGTAAATAACAGCTCATTCCACCTCCTGTCCAAGCTTCCTAATGATAGAAAATAACCAGCACCCTCTGGTGGACATAGAGGATACTTATAGAACCTGAGCACGGTCCCCACTGGAAACACCTAACCAAGAGTCAGGAGCTGCTGGAATTAACCCTCTCCTCCCCAAAGGAAAGGTAATTAATTTAATCTGCAGAGTCCCACAAGACAAAGTGAGACTCTGACCCAGAACATGTCACAAATCTCCGCAACAGGGGAAAGTCCATGACAATATCATGCAACATTGTCACTTTATGACCTTCTATTCACCGTAATTTAGCTACTAAAGCTCTGTAATATCATTTTACATAATACAGTATGTATTTACCAGTTATCCAACAGTGTAATGTTATGTCCACTGAATTCTTTTTGAGAAATAATTATTTCACGGTAATGGAGAATATTTTCTACAACAACAGGGACGCCAATGGGGGCAGGGTTTTTCTCGTCTATAACAAATATGTTTATGTCTGTTTGGGAAGAAAACTTCATCTTTTCCAATGTCTATTCCTATTCCACACTTAAAAACCTTGCTTTATTTACGATCCATAAAACGCGGGTCCGGTGACCAGATGCTTCCACTCAGGTGGACAATGGCCATTTTGCGCATTCATGCTTCTATGGGTCCTTGCTGCACAGGTAACGTGAGTCCGCCTCTTCCTTAAGAGAAGCACCTTGTCTGACATAACCGCAATTAAAAACAATGCATGCAAAACAATAAACACATGATAGTATTACATCAGCAGCATTGCATTCATTGTTTTTATGTAATTGCAGTGACGTCAGACCAAGTGCTTCTCTTAAGGGAGAGGTGAACTCACGTTACCTGTGCAGCAAGGACTCGGAGAAGCATGATAGCACGAAATGGCTGTTGTCCTCCTGAGTGCCAGCATCTGGTCGCTGGACCCACGTTTTATGCATCGTAAATAAATGAAGGTTTTTAAGTGTCAGCATGTGCCATGTCTTCCCCCTCTCCGCTGTGGATTAATTTGTATATTAATTGTAATACCTCGTATTTGGTCTACCTGATTGCTTGCACTTGTTGCCATCTTCAGTAAGTCAGTTGACTTCTGCTATGAGAGCTTTTATATAATATACTGTTTATTGTCAATGAGGTCAACCACCAGAGCCTGATCGTGTATGCACAGTAGTTAAATGCCAGTCTGAGGAGTTAACTCCTGAGATACTAGCCACCTATCATTGATTTCTATTGAGCTACTCAGCTAACCTGTTACCAGTCCTGCTAAATCACAAGCCCCTGGTCTCCACTTAAGCTTCCAGAGCAGTTCTCTTAATCACTGCTCTTATATTTCTGAGCAGCATACGTTTTAAAATACCTATCTCCATATGGAAAATTGATAACACTATACACTCCAGAACAAGCACTGACATGCATGAATGTGTCACATTACCAGCATAAGTTGAGAAATAGTTAAAACTACTGAACTAGAACTGTCACTTAAGGAGAAGTCCCTGCCCCCCTGAAACCAAGAATTGAAAAGCTGTGAAGCAGGGTGCTGCTGAAGACACAAGGTAAAAATAATCATTTAAGGCCGCGCTCACATCTGCGGTATTTTGCCGCAAAACCGTATCCATCGTAAATGCGTTTCAGTTCCATTCATTTACAATGGAATCACGGCAAGATGTAGTGACATGCAGTTGTGTATGACACACGCAACCGCATGTCACCGCAATTCCACTGTAAATTAATGGAACTGAAACGCATTTATGACGGAGCCGGTTTTGTGGCAAAATACCGCTGATATGAAGGCGGCCTAAGTCATTCTGCAGCCAGCATGGTCCACTTCAAAGGTTATCAAAGACAACAGGTGCAAATTCTTTTAGAGAAATCCAATTTCAATAATGATTTTTAGCCACAAATGCGCATAAGTAAGTAAAAGAACATTCCCTACAAAATGTCCATATACTTAGGATCCAAAACTAGAGCCTGATCCAAAACTAAAGCCTTTTCACATTTCTCGCTGAGACAGAAAGAACATATTGGTCCTCATCAAAATTATTGTACGGTTACAGTAAAATGAAAACTCCTCTTTGATTGCAGTTTTTAGACAGTTTTCATAATTCAGCACCAAGAGCATAAATTGGCACTATCATTTACAAGATTTTTGGGTATAAATTATAATAAATCAGTCAGGTCGCACATGGCTACATCCCCTTCTGCTATTTTTAGAAAAATAAAACATAATTTTCAACTTTTTACACCAGAAAATTGAGATAGAAGGATACATTTCTCCCCATTATTGACACCAAATATTATAGTCCTTTTTTATGTGTTAAGGGAACATTGTAAGGTATTGTTACATTCATATAGTGCCAAAATATTCCCACATGCCTGCCTTTACAGTGAGCACAAACCATTCCAATTAGCAACACAGATGTCTTTTTCCTCTGTTTTCTATGATTTAATGCCATTGTGATTTGTGACAGCTCACACTGGAATAATAGTGCAGTTTATTCAATTATGACAAAGGTATTTTCATTCCAACGTAAAGGATTTTCTCAACGGCACTAATCCAGGGAATATTGAATATGGAAATGCATTTGAAAGATAGGGTGACATTTGGTACATAGCGTTTCCCCTGAAACTGCACAGAAAAAACAGCCATTTAATTCCATCAGTCATAATGTTTCATTTACATTGGCAGAAATTAGCAAGTCCTTATTATGTGAACAGACGTAGACAGGATGCTTTGGAAAGGCATATAAATAAGTTGGCAAAAGGTTAATATCATTTAAAGGTCTAGTTACTTTCTAAGCTGGTTTATCCTAAATTACTGTTAAATGGTAATATAAATGCTGCAATTCGTATTGTATGATTTCTCTCTTCTCTTCACTGCAGCAGTGCGATCTACCAACCCTATAACCAATAAGTGAGCATGGCCTTAAGGCCCATTTACACGCAACGACATCGCTAACGAGATGTTGTTGGGGTCACGGAATTCGTGACGCACATCCGGCCTCGTTAGAGACATCGTTGCGTGTGAAACATACGAGCGACCGCTAACGATCAAAAATACCCACCTAATCGTTGATCGTTGACACGTCGTTCATTTTCAAAATATCGTTGCTCTTTCTGGATGCAGGTTGTTCGTCGTTCCTGAGGCAGCACACATCGCTACATGTGACACCCCAGGAACGACGAACAGCACCGTACCTGCGTCCTCCGTCAACGAGGTGGGCGTGTCTTTCATGCAGCTGCTCTCCACCCCTCCGCTTCTATTGGACGCCTGCCGTGTGACGTCGCTGTGACGCTGCACGAACCGCCCCCTTAGAAAAGAGTCTGTTCGCCGGCCACAGCGACGTGGCTGGGAAGGTAAGTCCGTGTGACGGATAATAGCGATATTGTGCACCACGGGTAGCGATTTGCCCGTGACGCACAAACGACGGGGGCGGGTGCGATTGTCAGTGACATCGATAGCGATGTCGCTGCATGTAAACCAGCCTTTAGTGTGAACTGATAATATCTGTAAAACATAGACATTTATTGTGTAGGTGCACATTCACTCTGTGCCCATTAACAGACAAAACCTAGAATAAAAAACACTACTTAGAAGATGTTGAGTCACCCACCACAGCGCTGCAGTGGTCGCCTGCGGGGACTTCTCTGTAGGGACCCTTCTGGCAACAGGTATGTCATGTTCACTTTCATAGGAGTCGTGACGCCACTCTCGGTTTTGCGGTCAGGGTGATGGGGGACCACCACTGCAGTTTAACAAGCGTCTGGGGATAATGGTGTCTGCAGTCTGGTGGTATGGCCTCCCGAGAGTGAGGCTGGCCCCAGGGGATCGGGTGTATGTGTGTGGAACAACAGGTCGCAGAAGAACTCAGTCTCAGTCCAGCAATGTCTTTCAACTTGTTTACTCACAATCAGCTGGTTTTGTGAGGAAACCCGAGCAATACTGAGATAGACCAGAGAGAACCAGGTATCCTTCAGGCTGGTGTAGGGGTGACTGTTGACTCGCCTTCCTAGCACTTCTTGTTTTGGACAACCCCTGACTTAAAGTACGGTGGGATTCATCCAGGGAAGTCGCAACTGCCTTTTCTCCCCTTTCTGGCCCGTTTGCTGGCAGCGTGGACCAAGGTGGATAGCTTCAGGCTCAATCCTCCTTATGGGCCCCCTCATTGCTGCTGATGCTTGGGCTCTGTGTTGGTTGGTGTGGAACCTCTAGTCCCACCACCTGCAGGATTTAGCAGACCACTAAATGGATGTCTGGCTCTAGGGACCTGTTCCCCGTACATGTTTTCATTGCCAGGAGTCCTCGTACTTGACTCCTAACTGCTCTCTTTCTTCAGGTGTCTTTCAGACTGACTGGGTGGAAATGTACTCCCCCGTCAGCAACCACTACACGGGCAGGGTCTGACTAGCGTGTCTGCGTGCCCCACTCTCCGCTTCAGACTAACATGTGTCCTCCTCCACTGCTTCTCTCTGACTCACTGCCACTGCCACACTAGTCTCCAGCCTCTCCACCGCACCACTAGCTGAGATGTGGAGGCCACTCCCCTCCTGGGTCTGCCCATGGGTCCCCTCTGTGTGTGTGAGACCTGGTTAAAGTGTGTCTGCGTGTACACACCCTACTCAGCCTTTGGGATTACCTGTTTGCACTCACCCAGCGTGGGTGCAGTACTCAGTGGTGCCTGACCATGTCAGGGGCGCCACAATGTCATGCGGCGTGCCGCTCTATACACACACCAGGTGTCATGGAGACTTCGGACTCTGGTCACACTGCGGAGTCTGACATGTCACCTGGTGCTTCTGTGTTGTTTATAGAGTGGAACCCCAGCACTCACAATGTAGAAAACAAGCAAGGGAAGTAAAATTTGAAGATTTTTTTTTTATTAATTTTGATATTCTGCAAAAAGTTCACCAAAAACAGGGGGAGCAAAAAAACAAAGAAAAATGTTTTAGTTACTGAAGCCTTTTTTCAAGGTTTTGCGTGAAAAATGAATGGGAGCAGCATGGATCACAAACGGACGGCCATCAAGAGTGTTATATGGCGTGCCCCAACCTTGCATCTTTTCAATATCAGCCAGGAATGAAGAGGCAGGAGAATGGTATGTGAGGGGTGTGCCTTAGTTAGATGCCCGTGAGGACTGTGGAAGAAAAGCGCAATAGGGTCTTATCCACAAAACTGGAAATTTAGTGAAAAGTAAAGAACTCACTTATAGGAGTTGTGCCAGTCACAACAACCCCTATAAACGTATGTATCCAGCGGTGAAACAGCTGCAGCCCCGCAGATGATTGCCACTGCCACCACCGTTACATAGGACTCTTCCTCTGGTCAAAATTATTAAAATAATCTAAATTTACTTCCCTTGTCTGTTTTCTCAATTGTGAGTGCTGGGGTTCCTCTCTATAATACGTTTCACTATTACCCTGATTGCACCTACGTTTAGTGGTTGAACCAGGCATATCCTTAATGCTCTGTGTTGTTTAGTCAGAGCCGGGCGTCATCCAGTTTTGTGCTCGCTGATGTTCGGTCTGGTAGAAGTTAATTCCTGCTAGCCTGTCACTTGCTGCCGGGGTTACAGGTTACTGAAGACCTATCACAGCCACCTCTGCCCTTTAAAAGATGGTAGATCCTGGTCCTCCATGCCAAATATAGCGAAAGCGATACTGGTCTTGGTGCATGGTGAATCAACTGGTGGAGCACTGTTGTGTGTTGTGGAGAGTGGAGACACCATTGTTGTTGTTGTGTATTTCATTCCTTTTCTTTATTTCTTCCCTGTGCTTTTATTTTCGAGGTTGGCTGCTGTGAGTGTGAGTTTTTAGTTTCTCCCTCTCTGTTCTATGGGTATTTATCATTCCAGTCCTGGCCCCCTCCCAGGGTGGGGGTGATGTAGTATAAGATCAGGGCTTCTCGGGAGTTAGGGTTACACAGGGGGTTCAGACCTCGCCACCATGAGGCGTACCTCTGGGATGACAGACAGTTAGGGGCTCCTCTAACTTGAGGGTCAGTTCAGGAGTCCTGATTCCCAGTCACTCTGTTACTACCATGATACATTAGAAACCCAGCAGTAAATAAATAGTCCTACTGCATATAAATAACATATGGTACTTAGTGAACACTATTTTGATCAAAAGAGGGTAAAGAACATCTCACCGCAACAAGGTGTACCCAATCAGAATGGTCCCTAACTCTAATATCTCACTTTACTATGTGCCAGCAGGCCTTAAAATAGATGGTGTGGAGAGCAGGACCCAAAGGGTATAATTTAAAAAAATTGCCTAAGCACTAATAGGCAGGAATATGCTAACGTTCTTCGCCGGAACAGAGTAGTCACAGACCGCTCCTGCTAGCATTTCAGCTGCTTCATCGTCGCCTTCTTTTCTGCTCTGCTCTGGTGACAGGCCGGGGACTGCTAACATTATGCTGATTGACAGTTGGCTCTCCACTTCTTTTTCAAACAATTGCACACTGCATGTAATCGTGCTTATGATACCCCCATTGCAAGCAGCTCGCACAGGGCTGAGCACAGCGGCAGACTGGAGTACCTGGGGTCCACCAGGAAAAATCAATCTTGTGGCCCACCAGCACCATGCAGTTACCGTACTATATATAGCAGGGGTGGGATTCAAATTTTTAACAGGTTATCTGTAAACCCCGCCCATTTGAAAACCACACCCATTCTGTAACCACACCCATTCTGTTAGCCACACCCATTTTCACGCAATTTCCTCAACCAAAAAATACAAGTAATTTAAAGTAAAATCTCCTTCCCCTTCCTCTCCTGTCCAGCATCAGTTGTTCCAGTCACTGTCAGTCTTACTGTATTAAATGATTTTTCTACAATTTTTAAAAACTATTACTAAAGGAGCCCTGCTAGAATTGGAATGGACGACCTTCCCCATACAGATCCCATCCCATTATGGCCTCTTTCCCCTGCAGATCCCATCCCATTATGGCCTCTTTCCCCCTACAGATCCCATCCCATTATGGCCTCTTTTCCCCTGCAGATCTCATCCCATTATGACCTCTTTTCCCCTACAGATCCCATCCCATTATGACCTCTTTTCCCCTACAGATCCCATCCCATTATGACCTCTTTTCCCCTACAGATCCCATCCCATTATGGCCTCTTTCCCCCTACAGATCCCATCCCATTATGGCCTCTTTTCCCCTGCAGATATCACCCCATTATGACCTCTTTTCCCCTACAGATCCCATCCCATTATGACCTCTTTTCCCCTACAGATCCCATCCCATTATGACCTCTTTTCCCCTGTAGATCCCATCCCATTATGGCCTCTTTTCCCCTGCAGATCCCATCCCATTATGGCCTCTTTCCCTTGCAGATCCCTTCCCATTATGGCCTTTTTACCCTGCAGATCCTATCCCATTATGGCTTCTTTCCCCTGCAGATCCCATCCCATTATGGCCTCTTTCCCCAGCAGGTCCCATCCCATTATGGCCTCTTTCCCCAGCAGATCACATCCCATGTGCTCCTTTTCCCATATAGCTCCCATCTTATGTGGCCCCTCTCCCCATATAGCTGCCATCTTAATGCGGCTCCTCTCCCCATATAGCCACATATAGCTGCCATCTTAATGTGGCCCCTCTCCCCATATAGCCACATATAGCTGCCATCTTATGTGGCCCCTCTCCCCATATAGCCACATATAGCTGCCATCTTAATGTGACCCCTCTCCCCATATAGCCACAAATAGCTCCCATCTTATATGGCCTCTCCCCATAGTCACATATAGCTGCCATCTTAATGTGGCCCCTCTCCCCATATAGCCACATATAGCTGCCATCTTAATGTGGCCCCTCTCCCCATATAGCCACATATAGCTGCCATCTTAATGTGGCCCCTCTCCACATATAGCCACATATAGCTCCCATCTTATCTGGCCTCTCCCCATATAGCCACATATAGCTTCCATCTTAATGTGGCCCCTCTCCCCATATAGCCACATATAGCTGCCATCTTATGTGGCCCCTCTCCCTGCATCTTCGGGTCACTGAATGCTTATCTGCTCCAAGCACCAGTGGCCTCCCCTCTGTCTTCCGTCCTCCTCCGCAGGTCTCTGGACACTAAGGGTATGTGCGCACTAGGTGTTTTTTGTGCGTTTTTGGCCGCAGAAAAATGCACCCGCGGTAAAAACACGATGCGTTTTTACGTTTTTGGCTGCGTTTTTGCTCACTGCTTTTTTATGCGTTTTTTATCAGTGAACAATGCCATTAAAGATTGTTGAAAAAAAAGATCTGATGTCATTTCCTTCTTCAATATGTTCTTCATTCTCCACTAGTGTATGCAGGAGAGCAGACAGCTGCAGAACTACAAGGCTCAGCATGCTCCATCCAGGACTGTGTGCAGGAGTTTTTTGCCCTCCAAAAAAATGACGTGGGCTTCGCCATATTTTTGTATGCTAGCCAGATACAGCATAAGCAAGAAACCTGTGGGTAGAAAAGCGCATAGGGTCTTACCCTGATAAACAGGGGGTGTAATAAGAGTAATCCTACTCACCTATTAGAGTTGTGAAAGGCACAACTCCTGTAACCGCATATGTTGATCAAAGGCAGCAGTACCCCGATTGGCAGATAACAGAGAGAATAGCGGAGATGGGTTTTAAAAACCGCGCCAGAGATCCAGATGTAAACTTGATCAATGTACACTTTATTTCGGCATAGGTCTACGCGTTTCTGGGGTCTCAGCCCCCTTCTTCAGGACCAGCAAGCACAAGATACAAAAAATCTGCAGAGTCACATGTATACAGACAGTATATACCCAGTGGAACATCAAAGAACCGCCCTCAAAAGAAAAAAATCGGCAGGAAAAACATCCACCCCTGCAAGGAGTGACGTGGTCCGATGAAAAAAACCAAAGAAAATGAACTGTATTGACAGCAACAGTCTCTTTGTTAATAAAATGACCAATGTCAAACAAAAACAATTAAAATAATTAACATGAGCAAAAATACGTCATTGTTGAATAAAAATATATATAACCATACATATATATGTGTTTATTGTGTCCCAGAATACATTAGCAATTATACTGTGGAAAGAGGGTATAGAACCCACACCTAATTTTGGCCATCAATCTTCATGAGGACCAAGGATTGTGAAGCGGTAAGTCCACACAACCAGACCGGTGTGCGGTAGAAGGTTCATGATCTAATGAAAAGTGAAAAGTGAAGAAACCCTAAAAAAGGGAATTAATAAACATTATTATATAATAAAAAAAGGAAAAAGAGGAGAAAAATCTATTCCAATATTAATTAAATACGGAATGGATTTTGGTGTGAAAAAAACAAAAATATATATCCCATAAATAAATTAAATAGTGAGCGCGAAATGAGCGCATCCAATGAAACTAATATAGCATATATGCAAAAATTGTATCCTACAAATATCTCTTAAAAAAAATTATATTTATAAGAGTGGTGACACATATAACGGGGTTAAATGGTACAGAAAGTTAAAACGGCCAAATGTATCAAGCCGAATATAAATGTATACATTTATGTGAGGAACTAGTCAATTTGTTATTAGAACTGTGCAGTGAATATGATAAAAAACCGTAAAAGGAAAGGACTACAAGAAAACGATAAGGGTTATTTAGAATACAGAAGCGTGGGAAAAAAACACACTACGCATGCGTCTAACAACATGAGAGATAGGGGTGACGAAAGTTCAGAAGCGTGGGAAAAACCATAGTGCGCATGCGTTAGATCAAAGGCAAGAAGCCGGTGCACTGAATGGACCAATAATTAGAGCTAGGGTGAGCGGAGTTCATAGTATAAAGAGAAATTAAGAAAAGAAGGAATTGAACGGACAGGAACCCTAGAAAACAGAAAATGAATTTTAGATACCGTGCATGAAAACACATATATATCTATATATGACGGACCTGAAAAAAGATCTCGTCTGATAAATTTATAGAAAAATCGGCAAGGAGTCTATCAGAAAAAATACATATCCATCTGGATAAAAACACTAGACTCTGATCATGAGGCAAGACAATTTGGGTCTATGAATTAAATATTATAAAAAAATGAAAAATAACAATTATAAAATATTCAATTGTAAAATGTGATATATAATATATAAATATCACAATATATCAGTTATCCCTCTGGGCAACAACTAGCCTCTAATATTATATGACATAAATTAGATAAAATATATAATATAGAGTGTGACATATAAAAAATTAACCATAAGCAATGGAAAGAAACTAACATGGCATGGATGATGATCAAGTAAAAATAGATAAAAATGCAACACTATTCAAAACCAATAAAAATCAATAAAAACAGTCAATAAATAAAACCAATAATAAAATATTAAAAAATTACAGTAATATAAATATCTAAATCACTCATGAAAGATGTCCGTGATTTCATTGAGACCCCTTGGTTTCAGAGTATCAAGCTTGTATATCCAGAAAGTTTCTTTTCTATTTAGAACCTCCATTCGGTTATGGACAAATGGAGGAATATGCTCAATAGGGGTCACTTTAATCCTAGTAGCCTTTTTATGTTGCAAATTAATATGCCTAGACAGACCATGCAACATAAATCCAACTTTAATGTTGTGTCTATGTGAGTTGATACGATTATGAAGTGGCTGTATCGTCCTGCCAATATACCTCTTGTCACACTCACATTCTATAAGATAAATAACATGATCTGTCTGGCAAGTGAGATGACTTTTAATGTTAAATTCCACCCCTCCTGGGTTGAGGCCGAAATGTAGCCTCCCATGTCGTATGTCATTGCAACATAAACACTTCTTTATGCCACATTTGTAAACCCCTATCGGTTTATCGGACATAGTAGTAGGAAGAACCTCTTTTAATCTGCTTGGGGCTAACATGTTTTTTAACGTGGGCGCTCTCCGATAAATGATCCCAGGAGTAGCCGGCAGAGCTCCCCTCAGGTAGGGATCATTCCGAAGAACATTCCAATGTCTTCGGATGATATTTTTAATAAACTCACCGTCCTTACTATAAGTGGTAAGGAAATGAGAGGAAAAATCATTCCCAGGATCGGGACCATTTTTTATCCCAGGATTAACACTTCGTGTGGTCAACTCCCTCTGGCTTAGATCCTTGTTCACCTGATATGCCCTCTTGATTAGCGATGGGGGGTATTTTTTATCTAGAAACCTATTCTTAAGAACCATAGCCTGTTCCTTGTAGTCACTATCAAGGGTGCAATTCCTCCTCACTCTCTGAAATTGATTCCTGGGCACATTGGTAAGCCATTTGTTGTAGTGGCTACTTGTAAAATCGATGTACCCATTGCTGTCGACCTTTTTGAAAAAGGTTTTAGTATAAATTGTCCCTCTGTCGTGTGAAATGGTGAGATCCAAGAAATCAATAGATCCCCTTTCTATAGTGGGTGTGAATGTTAGACCCCAATCATTGTTTGTAATGCATTTCAAAAAGTCGTGCAGGTTTCTACCTGAATCATCCCATATAATGAACAGGTCATCGATGTACCTTTTGTACACGATGACATGTCTAAAGAGCTCAGAGGAATAAATGTGTGACAACTCAAACAGACCCATGAATAGATTTGCGAAAATAGGTGCAGCCCTCGAGCCCATCGCTGTGCCACAGCGTTGATGGTACAAAACGTCTTGAAAAGTAAAGAAGTTATTCATAAGAATAAACCTCATACCTTCCAGCAAAAACTTTTTCTGCGGAATAGGCAATCTTTCATCAACTTCTAGGAATTGTCTGAAGCATTCCAGCCCCAATTCATGTCGGATATTAGTATAAAGAGCGGCAATATCAAGTGTGATAAAAACATAAGAGTCCATCCAACTCACATCTTTAATAGTATTAATAAGATGTGTGGAATCCCTCAGGTAACTCCTGAGATTAATAACATGTGGTCTCATTATCTGATCCACGTATGCAGCAAGATTCTCAGTTAAAGACCCAATCCCTGATATGATGGGTCTGCCTGGGGGATTATGGAGGCATTTATGTATTTTGGGTAGATGATAATAAAAAGCTACCCTCGGATTTTTTACCTCTAGGAATTTGCTCTCGTGTTTATTTAGAACCCCCAGAGCAATAGCCCTCTGTATCAGGGCACGGTATTCCTGCACAGACTGATTATAAGTAGTAATATCCGTCACCTCATAATGGAGGGGGTTGGATAGATTCCTTAGAGCCTCTTGGATATATGCACCTCTGTCCTGTATTACAATCCCCCCTCCCTTGTCAGCATTTTTAATAATAAGAGAAGTGTTATTTTTCAGTGTCATCAGAGCGCGTCTCTCTTCTCTGGTAAGGTTAATTCTTGAGGGGGAATTCTTATTCTGCAATTCCTTGAAATCTTCCAATACAAGATCATTAAAAGTCTTGATATGGTGTCCCTTACTCTGGAGTGGATAAAATGCTGATTTTAATCTCAGATCAGTATGCTGGAAATTATCCTGTATCGTGTTCTCATTCTGGGGACTGTATTTATTGATCTGGAAATGACGAGTCAATGTCAATTTCCTAATGAACCTTTGAAAATCAAGATATAGATCAAAGTCATTGGCAGATTTGGTAGGGCAAAAGGACAGCCCTTTTCTAAGTACACTGACTTCTATTTTAGACAAGGTATAGCCGGAGAGGTTAAAAATGCCCGTCATGTTATCTTTTATTATTTTTTCTTTTCTTTTTTGCTGGACCCTGGTACCAGCCCTGGTTCCTCTATAGGACTTTTTCTTTTTTCCCCCCTTGGTGTGAGAAAACAAGAAATGCTGGGCTGTGTGCCCCTGACCCTGGGTAAAAAAGGCACACAGGAGTCATTCTTGGAGGTATTATCCACTATAATAGTGGCCTCCTTTGAACGATCAGGAACACCTTCTCCTGGAATAGTAGAGGTAGATATCGTCAAGGCTTCCTGTGAGAAAGGTAAAGGAATGTAGTCCTCATGTGTGGATAGGTCTAAAAGATCAATAAAGGCTTTGTCAGATGATACATCGCCTGGAGGAGGGGAATCCACAGGCATAGGATCAGAGATAAATTCTCTATTGTTTCTAATTTTTTCTATTTGGACCCTGAGTAAAGGCCCCGTCACACTAAGCAACATCGCTAGCAACATCGCTGGTAACGAACAACTTTTGTGACGTTGCTAGCGATGTTGCTGTGTGTGACATCCAGCAACAACCTGGCCCCTGCTGTGAGGTCGTTGGTTGTTGCTGAATGTCCTGGGCCATTTTTTAGTTGTTGCTGTCCTGCTGTGAAGCACAGATCGCTGTGTGTGACAGCGAGACAGCAACAACTAATGTGCAGTGAGCAGGGAGCCAGCTTCTGCTGAGGCTGGTAACCAATGTAAACATCGGGTAACCAAGAAGCCCTGTCCTTGGTTACCCGATAGTTACCTTTGATACCAGCCTCCTCCACTCTCACTGTCAGTGCCGGCTCCTGCTCTGTGCACATGTAGCTGCAGCACACATCAGGTAATTAACCCGATGTGTGCTGTAACTAGGAGAGCAAGGAGCCAGCACTAAGCAGTGTGCGCTGCTCCCTGCTCTGTGCACATTTAGCTGCAGCACACATCAGGCAATTAACCCGATGTGTGCTGTAACTAGGAGAGCAGGGAGCCAGCGCTAAGCATTGTGCGCTGCTCCCTGCTCTGTGCACATTTAGCTGCAGCACACATCGGGTTAATTAACCTGATGTGTGCTGTAACTAGGAGACTGGGGGCTGGTCACTGGTTGCTGGTGAGCTCACCAGCAACTCGTGTAGCCATGCTCCAGCGATCCCTGCCAGGTCAGGTTGCTGGTGGGATCGCTGGAGCGTCGCAGTGTGACAGCTCACCAGCAACCTCCTAGCAACTTACCAGCGATCCCTATCGTTGTTGGGATCGCTGGTAAGTTGCTTAGTGTGACTGGACCTTAACTCTAGTTGTCTCTTAGTGTCCTCAAAATCCCTGGGTTTAACAGTGGACCCAGAAGGATCAGTGGCCAAACTGATAGGGGGAGGTGTAACCACAGTGTTCTCATTAACAACCACATTTCCTGAGAATACCTCATCAGGAACTGAAGTGGTAGCCAGACCTTGGGGAGGGGGTACCTGTGCTGTCTTAGATGACAGAGGTATTGAAGGGCCCTCTCTAGAGAGATCAGCAGTAGCTCTTTTTGGAAATGAATCTGATTTCTTTCTATGGAATTTACTGTTCACAAAATTCCTGGAATTGTTGGTAGAACTGGGTCTACGACCAACAGTTCTTCTAGGTCCCTCTGACATGTCAGGACCCTTCTTACTATTAGGAATCATATCTAATCTATCTCGTTGTAACTTCCTTGATTTCCTATAGATACAGTCTTGCTCAATCTGAGTCAATTTAGTATTGATATCAGAATTGAGTATTTTAAATTCAGGGTGCAAATCATATTTAGTCATTTCTATATACAGTTCATTAATACGAGCCGTAGTTTCACTTGCAATAGTATTCCTTTTCTTATATAGGCATTGTAACATGCCATGCATACATTTCCATAAAATGTCATTCCATTCTAATGTGAAGTCAGCATCCAAAGGAAAAGGAGAGTCCTGTTTAATTCTCAAGCCCCTCGGGCACAGTTTCTCTTCCATATAAATCGTGAGGAAACGGGCATCAAGCCCAAATCGTAATTCCTCCTTTAGTAAGTCCTCTAAACGCAGAAACATACTTTTCATAGTTTTAGTGTCCTCATCCGAATAAACATCCGGCAAAACGAGGTCCAAGTCAGGATAATGAACTTTAGGTGCACCTACTGTTTGTAAAATCAGTTTCTCTCTATTCGATATTCGGTTGTTGAAATATTCCATTTCTTTAGACCGGAGGAAGGACCCTCTGCTGCTGTACCACAGGAAAAAGTGAACCGGTATTCCAGATTCAATGGTAAATCATAAGCAAGAAACCTGTGGGTAGAAAAGCGCATAGGGTCTTACCCTGATAAACAGGGGGTGTAATAAGAGTAATCCTACTCACCTATTAGAGTTGTGAAAGGCACAACTCCTGTAACCGCATATGTTGATCAAAGGCAGCAGTACCCCGATTGGCAGATAACAGAGAGAATAGCGGAGATGGGTTTTAAAAACCGCGCCAGAGATCCAGATGTAAACTTGATCAATGTACACTTTATTTCGGCATAGGTCTACGCGTTTCTGGGGTCTCAGCCCCCTTCTTCAGGACCAGCAAGCACAAGATACAAAAAATCTGCAGAGTCACATGTATACAGACAGTATATACCCAGTGGAACATCAAAGAACCGCCCTCAAAAGAAAAAAATCGGCGGGAAAAACATCCACCCCTGCAAGGAGTGACGTGGTCCGATGAAAAAAAACAAAGAAAATGAACTGTATTGACAGCAACAGTCTCTTTGTTAATAAAATGACCAATGTCAAACAAAAACAATTAAAATAATTAACATGAGCAAAAATACGTCATTGTTGAATAAAAATATATATAACCATACATATATATGTGTTTATTGTGTCCCAGAATACATTAGCAATTATACTGTGGAAAGAGGGTATAGAACCCACACCTAATTTTGGCCATCAATCTTCATGAGGACCAAGGATTGTGAAGCGGTAAGTCCACACAACCAGACCGGTGTGCGGTAGAAGGTTCATGATCTAATGAAAAGTGAAAAGTGAAGAAACCCTAAAAAAGGGAATTAATAAACATTATTATATAATAAAAAAAGGAAAAAGAGGAGAAAAATCTATTCCAATATTAATTAAATACGGAATGGATTTTGGTGTGAAAAAAACAAAAATATATATCCCATAAATAAATTAAATAGTGAGCGCGAAATGAGCGCATCCAATGAAACTAATATAGCATATATGCAAAAATTGTATCCTACAAATATCTCTTAAAAAAATTATATTTATAAGAGTGGTGACACATATAACGGGGTTAAATGGTACAGAAAGTTAAAACGGCCAAATGTATCAAGCCGAATATAAATGTATACATTTATGTGAGGAACTAGTCAATTTGTTATTAGAACTGTGCAGTGAATATGATAAAAAACCGTAAAAGGAAAGGACTACAAGAAAACGATAAGGGTTATTTAGAATACAGAAGCGTGGGAAAAAAACACACTACGCATGCGTCTAACAACATGAGAGATAGGGGTGACGAAAGTTCAGAAGCGTGGGAAAAACCATAGTGCGCATGCGTTAGATCAAAGGCAAGAAGCCGGTGCACTGAATGGACCAATAATTAGAGCTAGGGTGAGCGGAGTTCATAGTATAAAGAGAAATTAAGAAAAGAAGGAATTGAACGGACAGGAACCCTAGAAAACAGAAAATGAATTTTAGATACCGTGCATGAAAACACATATATATCTATATATGACGGACCTGAAAAAAGATCTCGTCTGATAAATTTATAGAAAAATCGGCAAGGAGTCTATCAGAAAAAATACATATCCATCTGGATAAAAACACTAGACTCTGATCATGAGGCAAGACAATTTGGGTCTATGAATTAAATATTATAAAAAAATGAAAAATAACAATTATAAAATATTCAATTATAAAATGTGATATATAATATATAAATATCACAATATATCAGTTATCCCTCTGGGCAACAACTAGCCTCTAATATTATATGACATAAATTAGATAAAATATATAATATAGAGTGTGACATATAAAAAATTAACCATAAGCAATGGAAAGAAACTAACATGGCATGGATGATGATCAAGTAAAAATAGATAAAAATGCAACACTATTCAAAACCAATAAAAATCAATAAAAACAGTCAATAAATAAAACCAATAATAAAATATTAAAAAATTACAGTAATATAAATATCTAAATCACTCATGAAAGATGTCCGTGATTTCATTGAGACCCCTTGGTTTCAGAGTATCAAGCTTGTATATCCAGAAAGTTTCTTTTCTATTTAGAACCTCCATTCGGTTATGGACATATGGAGGAATATGCTCAATAGGGGTCACTTTAATCCTAGTAGCCTTTTTATGTTGCAAATTAATATGCCTAGACAGACCATGCAACATAAATCCAACTTTAATGTTGTGTCTATGTGAGTTGATACGATTATGAAGTGGCTGTATCGTCCTGCCAATATACCTCTTGTCACACTCACATTCTATAAGATAAATAACATGATCTGTCTGGCAAGTGAGATGACTTTTAATGTTAAATTCCACCCCTCCTGGGTTGAGGCCGAAATGTAGCCTCCCATGTCGTATGTCATTGCAACATAAACACTTCTTTATGCCACATTTGTAAACCCCTATCGGTTTATCGGACATAGTAGTAGGAAGAACCTCTTTTAATCTGCTTGGGGCTAACATGTTTTTTAACGTGGGCGCTCTCCGATAAATGATCCCAGGAGTAGCCGGCAGAGCTCCCCTCAGGTAGGGATCATTCCGAAGAACATTCCAATGTCTTCGGATGATATTTTTAATAAACTCACCGTCCTTACTATAAGTGGTAAGGAAATGAGAGGAAAAATCATTCCCAGGATCGGGACCATTTTTTATCCCAGGATTAACACTTCGTGTGGTCAACTCCCTCTGGCTTAGATCCTTGTTCACCTGATATGCCCTCTTGATTAGCGATGGGGGGTATTTTTTATCTAGAAACCTATTCTTAAGAACCATAGCCTGTTCCTTGTAGTCACTATCAAGGGTGCAATTCCTCCTCACTCTCTGAAATTGATTCCTGGGTACATTGGTAAGCCATTTGTTGTAGTGGCTACTTGTAAAATCGATGTACCCATTGCTGTCGACCTTTTTGAAAAAGGTTTTAGTATAAATTGTCCCTCTGTCGTGTGAAATGGTGAGATCCAAGAAATCAAAAGATCCCCTTTCTATAGTGGGTGTGAATGTTAGACCCCAATCATTGTTTGTAATGCATTTCAAAAAGTCGTGCAGGTTTCTACCTGAATCATCCCATATAATGAACAGGTCATCGATGTACCTTTTGTACACGATGACATGTCTAAAGAGCTCAGAGGAATAAATGTGTGACAACTCAAACAGACCCATGAATAGATTTGCGAAAATAGGTGCAGCCCTCGAGCCCATCGCTGTGCCACAGCGTTGATGGTACAAAACGTCTTGAAAAGTAAAGAAGTTATTCATAAGAATAAACCTCATACCTTCCAGCAAAAACTTTTTCTGCGGAATAGGCAATCTTTCATCAACTTCTAGGAATTGTCTGAAGCATTCCAGCCCCAATTCATGTCGGATATTAGTATAAAGAGCGGCAATATCAAGTGTGATAAAAACATAAGAGTCCATCCAACTCACATCTTTAATAGTATTAATAAGATGTGTGGAATCCCTCAGGTAACTCCTGAGATTAATAACATGTGGTCTCATTATCTGATCCACGTATGCAGCAAGATTCTCAGTTAAAGACCCAATCCCTGATAGGTCCTGAAGAAGGGGGCTGAGACCCCAGAAACGCGTAGACCTATGCCGAAATAAAGTGTACATTGATCAAGTTTACATCTGGATCTCTGGCGCGGTTTTTAAAACCCATCTCCGCTATTCTCTCTGTTATCAGCCAGATACAGCAGGCAGCTATGGGCTGCCCCCAACCCCCAGCTGCCTATTTGTACCCGACTGTGAACCAAAAATATAGGGAAGCCCTTTTTTTTATTTCATGAATTTCATTAAATAATTAAAAAAAAAATGACGTGGGCTTCGCCATATTTTTGAGTCCAGGCAGGTACAACAGGCAGTTGGGGATTGGAATTCGCAGTGCAGGGTGCCCAAGCTTTCTGGGCACCCCCTCTGCGAATTGCAGTCCGCAGCCACCCTAGAAAATGGCACTTTCATAGAAGCGCCATCTTCTGGCGCTATATCCAACTCTTCCAGCTGCCCTGATGTCGGGTGGCTCACTGGGTAATAATGGGGTTAGAGCTAGCTGTATATTATCAGCTGGCCCTAAGCCCAAAATTCATGGTGTCACGCCAATATTAGACATGGCCACCATGAATTTCTAGTAAAGATAAAAAAAACCACAACACACAGAAAAATATTTTTATTAGAAATAAAACACAACACAATTAGTGACTCCATCTTTATTGAAATAAAGAACCCCCCTCCGCAGTAATCCTGGGTCAGGGTCCCGCACCGTCCAATCCAGATCCAATATCATCTGATCGTTTGCTGGAAGGCAGAGCAATCAGATGATGTGTCAGGATCAAGGATGTGAATTCCATGACACAGCAGCTGATTGTATAAAAGCCGTTTATACAATCAGCTGATGCATCAGTGCAAAAAAAAACCAAAACCCACACACTTCTGTGCAGACTCCTGTCAGACCGATCAATGCAGGACCCGGCGGTAATCAGCTGATAAAGTCTCCTGACGGCATCAGCTGATAGTTTAGCCGGCCGGGTAGTAAAAAGCCGGCGTCACTGCTGTCACTATCACTGTCAGCTGATTCCATCAGGTGATCGCATCAGGTGATCAGCGCCAGGTCCTGCAGCTATCGGAGGTGTCCCGGCCGTCTGCACACAGCCGGAGCCGCGGTACCGGGAGTGGACATGGCACCGGGAGGCTGCAGACAGGTGAGTATGAGGGGCCCCTGCTCACTCCCCGGGACCCTGCACCCCCCCTCCGGGGCCCCCGTACACCCTTCCTGGGCCCCTGCACTCCCACCCCGGGGCCCCTGCTCGCTCTCCGGGCCCCCGCACCCTCCCCCCGGGGCCCCTGCTCGCTCTCCGGGCCCCCCGCACCCCTCCCCCCGGGGCCCCTGCTTGCTTCCCGGGCCCCCGCACCCTCCCCCGGGGCCCCCGCCTTCTATACTCATGTGCTGCTGCAGCCAGTGGGGTGACGCCGGTCCGTCCTCCGCAGGGCGCAGCGCGATGCTGCCAGCACCTGCACAGGAAGGAAGCAGTCATCCCTCTGAGACTGCCTCCTCCTGCAGTGTCGCTGCGCAGATGAGTCAGAGCCGTGCGGCACTGACAGTGACAGCAGGCAGACCTGGAGATCGCTCTCCCTGCTTGCCGCTCCAGAGGGAATGGGATTGTCACTAATCATATCGACAATGTGCCGATATGATTAGTGAAATTACCGGCCGGGGGGGGGCCTCTCACACACATCCATAGGGACCCAGGGGGGTTAGGGGGGCAGGGCCTAGGGGGCGTGGCCATCAATAGCAGGGGCCCACCGGGGGTTCTCCCGACCTCCTGGTGGGCCAGTCCGCCCCTGGCTGAGCACCAAGTGTACCTGAGCACAGCATTGCTCGCGAGAGTGAAATTCGCACATAGAGCATCCAAACCCTGAACCCGAACTTTGATTTTTTAAGTTGGTGTTAGGTTTGAAAATCGAACCTCAGGTCCACTCATCTCTATTCACAAGTCCAAGTTTTTTTGCCAGCCATGTGTCTGAAGAAAAAAAAATCACTGAGACTTTACCATTTTTGTCCTGAATCGCAGATCAAAATCATCCATACCCGGTTATGGATATGTGAATATCACTGAGAGCACTCAGATGTATGCAACTCACATGAAGTCTTATAGAGGGGTAACTATGCATTGGGATCACGGGTTTTATATTTTTATAAACCCTAAAATCTTGTTTGCTTTAGCAGCTGCTGCTTGACATTGAGTTCTGCTGCTCAGCTTACTTGTAACCAGAATGCCCAAGTCCTTCTCCTGTTCTGTAGTCCCAAGTTTACTTCTATTTAATGTATATGCAGCTATAGGATTACTCGAACCTAGGTGTATTACTCCACATTTATCAACATTAAACCTCTTCTGTCACGTATTTGCCTATGCAGACATCTGATCCAGATCCTTCTGTAATGTTAAATTATCAAACTCAGTTTTTAATATACTACATAGTTTGGTGTCGTCAGCAAAGACTGACACTTTACTCTCAATCCAATCCACAAGGTTATTAATAAAGAGATTAAATAGAATAGGTCCCAACACAGATCCTTGAGGTACCCAACTGCCGATTTTATCACGAATCCATTAAAATCAAGAAAACGCATCCCATATGAATAAAATACCTCTCTAATGTGAATGGAAACCATACCTGGTGTGGTGTGCATGCCATTGCAAATACCAATGATATAATCAAACAGTTAGATGGGGTTACTCTATGGGTTTGAAACATTCATGAGCAATAAGGTGACATGGAATGATAGTTCCATAGAATAAAAAGGCAGGATAGCATTACCGGTATGTACAGTATATGAAGAGCACTACATGCACTCAAAAATGTAAAGGCACTATTTTAGGAAAGATGATGATAGCGCTCCAGCAAATATTGCTGCTCTGTCAGCCAAAAACATACAAGACAATGTTAGACAGTGAAAAAAAACCCAGAACAAAACATCAAAATAAAACAGACCTCATAAAATGTCCACAGAAATTAAATAATGGGTTTCAAACACTTATAGCCAGGGTGTAAAAACATTGACTGGCTAAAGGAGTTAAGCAATATACCTAGGCCTCACTGAACCCATACATATTGATAATGATAAACATACATTGAGGATGACATCACGTCAACATGGATGCCCCTCATCTCAGCACAAACCCAAACCAAGGCAGTGTGATTATAGCACAGCACAGTGAATACACCAGTGTCTAAACAACACATACAGTGAGGTAAATAAGTATTTGACACACTGCCATTTTTGCAAGTTTTTCCCAATTACAAAAAATAGAGAGGCCTGTAATTTTTATCTTATGTACACTTCAACTGTGACAGACAAAATAAAAAAATCCAGAAAATCACATTGTATAATTTTTATTAATTAATTTCCATTTTTTCCATGAAATAAGTATTTGATATAATAGAAATACAGAACGTAATATTTGGTATAGACATCTTTATTTGCAATTACAGAGGTCAGACATTTCCTGTCGTTCTTGACCAAGTTTGCACACACTGCAGCAGGGATTTTGGCTTACTTCTTCATACAAATCTTCTCCAGATCTCTCTGGTTTCAGGGCTGTCCATGGGCAATATTGATTTTCAGCTATCTCCAAAGATTTTCTATTGCGTTCAGGTCTGAAGACTAGCTAGACCTCTTCAGGACCTTAAAATGCTTCTTTATAGAGCCACTCCTTAGTTGTCCTGGCTGTCTGTTTCGAGTCATTGTCATGGTGGAAGACCCATCCCCGAAGTTAAGGAGATTGATGGCCATAATCTCGTGATACATAACCCTATTCATTCTTCCTTCAATATGGTGCAGTCGCCCTGTCCCCTTTTCAGAAAAGCACCCCCAAAGTATGATGTTTCCACCCCTATGCTTCACGGTTGGGATGGTGTTCTTGAGGTTGTACTCATCCTTCTTCTTCCTCTAAATATGGCAAGTGGAGTTGATACCAAAAAGTTCAATTTTGGCCTAATCTGACCACATGCCTCTTCTGGATCATCCATGGTCATTGGCGAACTTCAAATAGGCCTGAACATGTGCTAATATGACCAGGGGAACCTTGCATGTCGTGCAGCAATTTAATCCATGACGGTGTTGTGTGTTACTAACTGCAATCTTCGAGACTGTGGTCCCAGCTCTTTTCAGGTCAATGAGCAGGTCCTCCATGTAATTATGGGCTGATTGCTGACCTTTTTCATAATCATCCTTAACCCATGAGGCGAGATCTTGCACGGAACTCTAGACCGAGTGACGTTGACAATCATCTTGTGTTTTTTCCATTTTCTAATAATTGTGCCAGCAGTCGTTGCCGTCTCACCAAGCTGCTTGCCTATTGTCCTGTAGCTCATCAAAGATTGTGCAGGTCTACAATTTAGGCCCTAGTGTCCTTAAACAGCTGTTTAGTCTTGTCAGTGGTGGAGAGGTTAGAGTGTGATTGATTGAGTGTGTGGCAGGTGTCTTATACACGTAACAAATTCAAGCAGGTGCAATTAATGCAGGTAGTGAATGCAGAGTAGGAGGACTTATTCATGAAAAAATTACAGGTGAGTGAGAGATAGAATTCTTGCTGGTTGGTAGGTGATCAAATACTTATTTCATGCAATATAATGCTAATTAACTATGTAAAAATCATACAATGCCACTTTTTGGATTATGATTGGATTCTGTCTGTCACAGTTGAAGTGTACCTATGATAAAAATTACAGACCTCTCTGTTCTTTGTAGATGGAAAAACTTGTAAAGTCGGCAGTGTATCAAAGGCTTATTTTTCCCACTGTACATTACAGGAGATGCTGGTGCATATTTATGACAGGAGATATTGGGGCATATAGATCATAGGAGATACTGGGGCATATACATCACAGGAAACTATCGCATATAAATCGCAGAAGATGCTGGGGTCATATACATCACAGGAGAGGCTGGGGGCATATACATTACAGAAGACAATGGAGCATATACAGTACATTACAAAAGACACTAGAGCATACACATCACAGAAAAGGCTTGGGCAAATACATCTCAGGAGACATGGGAACTACAACTGCTGTCATTTATGGGACTGTCTCTGGAGCGTAGAGCATGGTGACTCTACCCACAAAGTACTTCCTAATTATGGCACTGGCCAGCATTAAGAATTCATCTTTCATTGTATGCACTGCAGCATTCAGGGGTGAATGTAGTGCGCATGCACTCGCGATACAGGGAGCAATTAAAGCAATGGCAAAACAAGTACTGTGGCCCCCGGGAATCTGCCCAGGGGATGAAAAAAAGGAACTTCAGCTGGAGGTTCACCATCCCTGATCTAGAGGCTGAAATTCTTCTTTGCAAAATAGCTTTAGCTCAGTGAGATTGGATGGAGAGCATCAAGTCTTGCCACAGATTCCCAATGGGATTTAGGTCTGAACTTTGTTTAAGCCTTTCAAACATATGAAAATGTTTTGATATAAACCATCCATTGTAGCTTTGGCAGTATGTTTGGGGTCGTTGTTGTGCTGGAAGGTGAACCTACTCCTCAGTCTCAAAGTTTTTTGTAGCTTTTAACAGGTTTTCCTTCAGGATTGCACTGTATTTAGCTCCTTTCACCTTCCCATCCATCAAACCTACTGTAATCAGCTTCCCTGTCACTGCAGAAGAAAAGCATGCCACAGCAACATGTTTCACGGTGAGGATGGTGTATTCAGTGTGATGTCCAGTGTTAAGTTTTCGACCAAACATTTTGCCCAAAAGGTTCTATTTTGGTCTCATCTGACCAGAGAACCTTGTTTTACATACTAGCCTTATCCCCTACATGGCTTTTTCCAAACTACACTGCAAACAGGGCTTGATTTCAAAAGTGTCTTTCTTCTTTTCTTCTTGCCACTCTGCAACAAAAGCCAGATTTTTATATTATATGATTAATAGTTGTCCTGTGGACAGATTCTCTTCTCTCTACTGAGCTGTGGATCTCTGCATTTCCTTCAAAGTGTACTTTTGGCTGCTTCTCTAGTTAGTGCTTTCCTTGCTTGGGACGTCAGTTTAGGTGGATGGCCATGTCTTGGTAGGTTTGCAATTGTAGCATACTCCTTCCATTTTTGGATGAAGGACTGAACAGTGCTCCGTGCGATGTTCATTTTTTAATAACCTAACCCTGCTCTACTTTTCTCCACAACTTGATCCTTTATCTTTCGGCTGTGTTCCTTGATTTTCATGATGTTGTGTGATTCTTATTGTTCTCAAACAAACCTGAGGCCTTCACAGAGCAGGTGTAGTTATACTGAGAAAAAACAATTACACACAGATGGACTCAATTTATTAATTAGGTGAAGTCTGGAGGCAATTGGTCAGTCAGGATTTTTTTTCTAGGGGTATCAGTATTCAGGAGGCTGAATACAAATAAACATCACAATTTTTAGATTTATATTTTTGTAATAGTTAGAAAAACATGTATCATTTTCTTTACACTTCGGAAATGCTTGTGCTTTGTATTAATATATCAAATAAAATCCTAAAAATCCTTTAGGTTTGTGGGTGTTCAGTGAAAAAATAAGGAAAAGTTCATGGAGTATGAATACTTATTCAAGGTAGAGTACATAACTGTTCTCTGCAGAGAAGCAGCTATTATCAAGAGACCTCTGTGTGACGCAACGGCCCACAGGGGAGAGGGCGAACAGTGAGGAGCAGCTCCTGTCACACTGAATTACAGATGTTATTAGGATTATAGAACTGTACTGGGTATATCATCTGTATAGGGTATGAGTGCATGAACAGTACAATATTTTTTTAATCTCCCCAGAGTAACCCTTTATAAATATCTCTTGAAATTGTATCATTTCTCTAGCAATTTCTGAATTTCTATTAAGTAGCTAATTGGAGAAACAATGGCTCAACAATCCATACCAGGTATTTGATAAAAAAAAAACCCTCTAAAATTCCCCAAATTAAAAACCTATTTATGTAAGCATTTTCATACATTTTTTAGACTTTTCAATTCTAGATGCTCATTACGCAAACAAAAGCAACAAAAAGTCATAGAAACCACTGCTAAATGTTCTTCATAAAATTTTTGCCTGGACAATTGTGAGATCAGATTGGTTAGGTCTGTTATCGCAAATCCATTTTGAACTTCTCAGGGGTTAATGTTACTTAAAATCTCACCAAAAAATAGGTATTATTAAAAGTACATTTATTAAAAAAAAAAGCATTAAAAACCATGGAGTCCATTAAAAGAAAAGAGGGTACATGTAACCTAAAAAAGCTTATGCTTTTATGAGAACTAATCCTTACTCATTGTAATGGTAAGGGTTTTTTTAGGTTACATGTACCCACTTGTCTTTTAATGGACTTCATGGTTTCTAATGTTTTTTTTAATAAATAGACTTTCAAAAAATTTAATAATGGGAATTGTACCTTTGTCTATTGACTTCGTGATTACCGCCCTGGATTTTTCCATCCACCTATTGATGGGGTTGTGTTCATAACAGTGCTACGGTAAGCTGAAGATAGTTTTCTCTCTCATCTTGGTTTACTGGAAATCTAACCCAGTATTGTTGTATACTCATATTGTTTAAAGGACCAGACACAGATAAAAGAAGGCCCCTATTACAATATATGGGCCCATTCCAGTTCAATAAATGATCATAATGCACAATCATACCTGCTATGGAGGTGGAAGTGGGCCTTCTTTCCTCTTGGGTGACTGTGGAGCTACCTAGATTGCACTAATGGTATCTTTGCCCCTTGAGTCTTAAGCGGGCTTTACACGAGACGATAGATTGTGCGATATGTCATCGGGGTCACGGTTTTCGTGATGCACATCCGGCATACCGCACGACGTCGTCTCGTGTGACACCTCCTAGCGACGCAGTAACGCTCACAAATCGTGAGTCGTGTACTCGTCGCTAGGTTTCATAAAATTGTTTAATTAGAATGGCGGAGGTTGTTCATCGTTGACGTGGCATCACACGTTGCTCCGTGTGACACCACGGGAACGATGAACAGCAGCTTTACCTGCCTCCCGCGGCACCCGATGGCTTAATGGAAGAAAGGAGGTGGGCGGGATGTTTACATCCCGCTCATCTCCGCCCCTCCGCTTCTATTGGCCGCCTGTCGTGTGACGTCGCTGTGACGCCGAACGTCCCGCCCACTCCAGGAAGTGGACATTCGTCGCCCACAGCGAGGTCATCCGGAAGGTAAGTACGTGTGACGGGGGGTAAACGAGTTTGTGCGCCATGGGCAACTAATTGACCGTGACGCAAAAACGACGGGGGCGGGTACGATCGATTGTGCTATCACACAATCTATCGTCTCATGTAAAGCAGGCTTTAGTGGAGTTTGCTTACATTGTGGAATTTGTAGACCTAGTTGGTGGAGCTCTTACTGCTGGTTCCACAGGATGAAGTACTGGCCAACTTGGACCATGGTTGTTCTTAGGTAGATATATTGTGATCGATACCAGCACAGCGGTGGTGTTGAAAAAAATGACTGATTAAGAACTCTAGCTAAGCTATCCACCAGGTAATTTCTGAAAAATCCAATATTGGGAACATTGACAACTTGTTGACTGTTGAATGCCCCCTGGCAGGCGTTTACATATCATTGGTGCAACCTGTGCAGCTGCACAAGTGCCAAAGAAGCAAGGGGCCTATTTTTACCTCCAAAACAGGTGGAATTGTCTATTTTGATTACTTTTTGGACTGAAAAGGGCCCATATATTGTTCTTTCACTGTGGCCTTTTTCTGTCTGTGTCCACCAGTACTCTCTAGTGTAAAAAACTGCCACTGTATACTAGTATAACACTGAGTAATTCAAATTGGGGTAAACCCTACTGTAACTTATAATTTCAGCTAATCTTATCAAGTAACAGCTGGATACATTTCAAGTTTATTGCTTGAATTTTGCTTCTATTTGACTTGATTGAAATAACATGGCGTGTGTCTCTGCGCACCGAAATTAGAATATAACTTCCTGGCAGCTGCAACATCTGTATCTGTATTTATAGCCTAGTTGTTCCCCCAGGTACGCATCCTGTTCTCTGGTTTATTTGATCAGCTATGAGAGAAGATAAGAGTAAGTTCTGTTAAAGTGACTTGGATCCTTTACTATATCCTCATTTGCTCTGCTAAAAATGATGATCGGATATATTCAACTTAGATTTATGCTGTGAAGAGCTGAGAGTAAAGCTGTCTGGGGAATATGTGGTTAGGGAGGTAGGAAATTGCTATCCATACAATGTATAGAGAGATGATTGTGTTTCTCAGTCTATAGGCTGGAGTTAATTTATGTCTTAAGAGTTTGAAACTGAAAAAGTTTAATTTAGGATAGGTAACACAACATCACAACATAGGCTAGGTCTGTTAGAAAGCTGGAGAAGCTTCACTGGAAAATCAACTCTTAGGGAGGAATAGCAGGAAGATGGGGACAGTGAATGTAATGCCCCCGGGTACAAAAAATAAATAATGTAAATAGGTTTCAGGAAAAAAGGAAGAAAAAAACATCTCTTGTGATTTACTTAACTACTTTAGCAACTGTTTAGATTAGGACGAGTCTACAAGAAGTGGAAAAATCTGACACAAACCTGTTTGCTGTGGAAATGTCCATTAATTTTACTATTCTACATTAAAAGGGGTGAAAATCTGTTGATATGTTCTGATGACATGCACATGTGCTGTATCTTTTCCATATGCAAATGAACACAGAAATTCTGCTGCATTTCTGCCTGGTCATGGAGGTACCCTAAAAGACAAAGTAAGATACTCTGCTAGTGTAGACCGGCTAGGGGAGGCAGTAATAGCTGTGTGTACAGGGGCTACCAGACCGCAGAGCAGCCATTCGGTAACCTCTTGCATCCCAGTCGCCACTCCACTGCAGGAATGCTGTCGCCACAGAGCATTCTTCCACTGATTCAATGAATCTGACACAAATGCACTTCTTTTAAACAGCGGAACTTTACTTGCTTTCACTACATGGGTACTTACAATTTGCATAACACGGGCACCACTTCTGACCCCGACGGGGTTCCCTCCACACTCAGTTTGATAATTAAATTTACTGGCTGACTACTTTCCTGGCACCTGAGCTCCTTTGAGTGCTACTAGGCCACTGATTCTCATGTCTGACGTCAAACTGCACTAGCCGATTCAAAAAGTCTTTTAGCCACTCCATCCCACCCACAGGGATTTAGCTTACGCTATTGAAGGGGCTTATTCCAACAGCACTCCTCCGTCCGTGCTTCTGGCCAGGACCTACTCTTCTCCTTTAAGAGCCCACTGACTTTTGGTCTTTCAGGAAAATTCGTTGGATTTTCAATCCAGGAAAGACGGATAACACCCCGACCGTCCGGATTCAACCCCTCTTCTAGGGGATGCACTTAACAAACAGTCCTCTAAAAAGCAGGACCCCGCGTGTCCGGTATCAAAGGGTTGACCCTTAGGATCTTCTATATGAAATGTCTTAGGCTTGTTATCTCTTTCTCCAACTGGGGACTATCCGGCCCACCTTCTACATCCTGCCCTATTTATACTCTTCCCCCTCCTTTTTCTTAACCCCTTACTTCCCAGAGGTGTCAGGAAAGTAGTAGCCAGTTCACCTGCCACCTAGTAGCCATTTACCAAGTTACACAATACAGACTAATACATTTTATAAACCTTCCTGCGTGCCGGACACTTCTGCAGCAGTGGCATAGCCTTGACCCTCCTTACACTAGGAAATTTGATTTTAATGGATGGGATATTTATTCAGAACCCCTAGCTATAAGTCTAGAAGTAAAAATTAACTTTAAAGAACTTCTCTGAGGGCCCAGTATAGACAGATGGCCCACAGTGGTGGCAATCCTGAAGAACAGTTGGTTTCAGATCTTAACACTAAACCTCCACTGCTACCAGGTTAGCTTAGGGTTAATAAGCTAACTCAAAACTGTTAAAACTTAACACTTATTTCATTACTATTTATTAACTGATCATTTAAAATCATAACAGGGAGGGAGAACTTATGATCACTCCTGTCTCATATGAGATATCAGAACGCAGACCTGAGACTCCTATTATTCTTATTGATTTCTCCCTAATTCAGCTATGTAAAAGATTTTCCTAAGCCTTCCCAACATGTTTCACCATGTCTAGCTTCATCAGGTGGCTGTGGGTATAGTGGGCCGGAAAAACAATGCCAACCTTTTTAAAGGTTTTGTAATGACGTCACCCTTAGGTCGTCCAATTTTTCCATCACATTCAAAACAAATCGCATACCACAACACTAGGATACCGCATTCTATTGGGGAAAGCAGCGTTCACTCACCAAAATATGAACTCCTATTAGTTGTATCAACATTCTTATCCCTCCTACATCTTTACATTGTTCCTGATTGCTGGGGTCCCTTAGACAGAACAGCCTGTAATCTGTTTATTAGTGGTGAGCGAATAGTAACTATTCATGTTTGGATTATTCGTAACGAATTCCAAAATAGTATTCCAGTATTCGTCATGAATAACAAATCTAATGCAAGTCAATGGGGAACTCGAGCATTTTTCTTGAAGATTTCCCAGAAAAATGTTGGAGTTCCCCATTGCTTTCCTTAGGTTTGTTATTCGTTATGAATACCGGAATAGTACTTTGGGATTCATTACAAATAGTTACTATATGCCCATCACTATCACTTATTATTGGTGGGGGGCTTCAATAACTAAGTTACTGTCTATAGTAGACTACCCCATTATGATATGATATCTCATATTTTAGGGAACGTTGCAATATTTCTCTATTTAGTAGCTATATCGAAAACAATCTGCAATGTCTACAAAAAGTCTATTATTTTTCATTTTTGGATGATGTAAATATGCATTGACCTGTGGTAGAAATAATAAAATAGTTTAGAGATTGAGGGAGCTTTACTAATTATCTTGCTCAATTTAATATAACACTGTTTTACATGTCTTACACCACATTTATTGTTCGTTAGTAGTGATGGGCGAACCCCACTGATGTTCATGTTCAGGAGACTCATCCAAACTTTTTGTAAAGTTTGAGTTCGGGTTCTGAGATAATGCAAACTTGCGTCCGAACCCCAAACTTGGACTTTACAGTTATGGGATGGGGCAGGGGGTCTGTAAAATAAAGAATATAGTTCATAATAAACATTGTTGTTATACTTACCACTCCCACGATGTGTCCAGCACACTATCTCCCAGGCGCTTTTGCTTCCGCGTCCAATCATTAACTTCTGGGGGTATTCACTATACTGCTCGTCACTCGGCAGTCTTCGGCTATTTTCGGCGCACACTCTCCTTTCAGGAGTTGGTCGTCTGCATGTATTTCCAGAAGACACTCCTCCTATAAAAAATCCTTTGTCCGACGTAGTCCACAGGTAGAGCAATGTCAGCTCTGCTTCATCACTCTGTACAGACGAGTGTCTCTAAAGAGCAAGAAGCAGGCTGACACTAAAGGTATGATTCCACTTGCGTATAACTCCTGTAAGTCTCACATCGGTATCACCCGCCTCGGCGCACACTCTCCTTCCAGGATCACCTCAGTGACAGTCAAAGTTCAATTTTGTCCATGGCTCATGGACTTGGGTGAACCCTGACGTCATTGCGAATATGTCCGAAAAGAGCCGAAAACTACCAAGTGATGAGCAGTGCAGTGAATACCAACGGAAGTTAATGATCGGACCTGGAAGCAGAAGCGGCCGGGAAACAGCGGCTGAGTGAGTCTGCAGGACGCATCGCGGGACCTGTAAGTATTATCATAATGCTTTTTACTAATGTGCTTTTTTTTACAGCCCCTGGACCAGAACTGGACTTGAACTGTAACACAAACTTCCCAGGAAAGCTCGTGTTCGGGATCGTGTGCACGAACGCTATATGTTCGGTACGGACCCCAAACTTTACAGTTCGAGTTCGCCCATCACTATTTGGTAGCGATATTTCTTGTGCCTCACCCTGCAAGTGCTTATGGCTTACAGGGAAATGTATTTTTAAGAAGAAGATATGGTCATAAAGACATAATGTGAACTAAATTTTACATAAAACGTTGGCAAAATAGGCGGCGTAAAGTTAAGGCAAAGTACCTAAAGATGCTCCAAAGTTGCCCAATTTAGACTGTCTTGTCTAGGTTTACAGTAAGTATTAAAATTAGTAGATTTGCTCCTTTCTATGGGGTATTGTACTGAACAGTTCGTCTTTGTGCTTTAATGGAAATGAGAACTTCAATGTTTCACTGTTTTGTGAAGTGTCTAAGCTTTAGATTATACATTCTGGATAACAGCCATCTAAGGGGGCCTCCAACCACACTACTATTCTAGCAACATTAAATATTTTTGAAGGTCCTGTCCAGGCACAGATGTTTCCAAAGTACAATTTTAATTGCTATTCCCTTGTGCTGAACAAATTCTCTTAATATCGTTCATTTCAAAGCAAAACACTTTAATTTCTAAGACGAGTGTAAGCAGGAAAATATTAATTCTTGCTTTAATAACACTGAAAGTATGTAATAATGTCCCCATAGAATGCTCTCTGAAGATCCATGGAGAACACTGATGTTCTGTCATTTATAGACTACTTGATTCCGATCCATGTCCCAGTGTCTCAAAATTTATAGCATTGCCATTGTCTACAGACAGCTCACCCATATTAACGATGAGAGAAACAAAAGTTTCTGCCTCGTTCAATGAAGCTGATGGATGCTTTGCAGAGCTACAGCTCAGCTTAGTGCATTGGGAAGCCCAATCCTCTGAACTATTTTATTATGAGGGAAATTTGGCTTTTTATATACTGAAGGTGATTGAAAGCCAGGCAGAAAGCTCAGGAAGTGTTCTCTGTTAGCACAGTATGTGTTTTCCTTGCGTATAAAGCATAAGGCTCTCAGGGGCTGCATGCTTAGTCAAAACACACTTTGCATTAGACCACCATAACGTTATCTCTGAAGGCTGAGACTGGATCGTATTCTCAGGTCAGAATACATGGCATTCACTGGAATATTACTGCTATGCAACCTTATTTTACTCTCTCTATTCATAAATCAATATTATTATGGGTTAGTTCTAGAAATGATCAAATCTTTCGAAATTTGAATTTGCCATGTTTGACAATTTTTTTCTAAAAATGTGATTTCCAGAGATTAGATTCTACCAAATCATAATACTGCAGTCTCCAAATGAACTGAAACGATATGTGTAACATACTTAGGCACAAAAACAAAGGACAAACGACTCACACTTGAAGAATTATGAGTTCTTATGCACACAGGAATGAGTAGAATCCAATAATATATAGACCCTATGGCACAGAATATGATTCTTGACAAGATTAGAGAGAAGTAGGATTTATTGAGACACCAACATGTATCAACAGATATATTCCAACGTTTCCGCTTGCACCTTTTTCAAGGATATCATGTGAGAAGCGATGCGTGGGTACAGCAACGTGCTGTCTTGATTCCCGTGTACCCATTTTGAGGCCTCCTAGGTCTGTATTGAATCCCTATCAAGCTCTTAAACATGTTCTAGTCTCATTGTCCTGTTTAAGTCATTTGGAAGAGGTAAAAGAAAGTACACATGAGATGGTATATGGCCCCGGTAAAATTATTTAGGTACGTTCCCAACTATCCTTCTGTGTGTTGGAAGGGTTGTGCTCAAGAGGGCTGTATGGGCCACTTGTGGTGGTCATGCCCTAAGGTTGCAGCTTTTTGGCAGAAAATTTTCAGGTTTATTTCTGAAGTTCCGAAGATTAAAATTGCTTCTTCAGTTCCCCTTGCGGTCCTACATATAGGGGTGGGGGAACTCTGAGATACTGCATTTCTTATGCATTGATTGCAGCAAGACAGTGCCTGGCAGGAAAATGGAAAGTCCCGGAGTTTCCCTCACTGTCTGAATTAATTATGAGAATTAACACTCACTATATGTATGAAAAGTGTCTAGCCTCTACCTTAGGGAAAATGATTAGACTTAAACAACAATGGAAACCTGATCCTTGGGTGACATCTCCTTTTTGTCTCTCCCTTGCATGCGAGTGAGTGGGATAGACTCTCCCTTCCCCCCCTTTTTTTCCTCTATGTGTTGTTATTTGTATGGTGTTGTTGTTTGCTATGTGAGCAAATTATTATTGCTGCTGTGTATATATAAAACTTTAATAAAAATTATTTGATAAAAAAAGCCATTTAACACAAACAGCCTTAGTAACACCAAAGTGACCTCACCATAGAAAACCTTGTGCACTGACGATCTTTTTATGTTGATTAAAATTAAGAAATCGTAGAATGAACCATTTTAGTCATTTGTGATCAGGCAGACTGTAATGTGCAAAACAGTGGTAACATAATTCTTGTGTGGCCAAAATTAGTGATCTACCATATAATGCAAGATGGTCTCAGCTTCTTCACAATTAATGCACATGCTGGAGGTAAAGAAGGCCAATTGTGACCTAGTGCCCGGACAGATGGATACAGTAGCCATAGTGGTGCATCTGCTGCTGCTAGTGGCTTTCACGTTCTTAGTCATGATAGGTTTTTTTATTAGGGTACACTCACACGAGAGTATGACTCACACAATTATTGGATAGCGCGGTCGCACACTCTCCTGACAGGAGCGGGTCGGCTGCATGTATTTCTACGCAGCTGACGCGCTCCTGTCTGAAGAGTGTGCGGCCACACAGAGTCATGCGAGCCGATAATCATGCGAGTCATACACTCGTGTGAGCGCACCCTTATTATTATTTTACATAACCCCCTACCATTGACACTCGTAAAACGCTATAATTAACTTTTGTCAGTTTTTTCAACCCCAATTATTCCCCCTTTGTGTAAGGAGGTGGACAGGATGTTACATTCACCCTGAAGACACCAATCATATTAGTGTAATGTTTTATACTTGTTTTGTATGCTAGTGGTCTTAACATATTCAATCCTCCTGTAGGATGGAGATCCTGTTAGTCAGGTATGACAGTGTTAACTGTAGGGCTGGCCCATAGTGGGGAAAAATGTTAGAGATCATAGTGAGTGAGTTCCTAGTTCCAGTTCAGTTATGGTGTAGTGAGTGAGCGATGCTGGAGTGAAGGACACCATCAGAAGAAGAATAACAATCGTGGGGGTGTGTGAGAAGAACCAGGGAGCAAGACACTATCAGGAATCTATAGTGATGGCAGAGTTGTCTGAAGTAGGCAATTGGGTTTAATCTGGGACTGAACAGCTGTAATACAGCAGTAGTGTACTGTACTCTGAGGAATAGCCTTTAAGAGAAGGTGGATTTGGTCACCAGTGGTTCGTTTAGTAGGATGGTAGCTATCAAGAGCTCCCTTACGTTATTTTCTTAAAATATGGCGTCATCTTGGAGTCACTTCTACTGCCGTGTTGCTCAACTGTAATTTTTCTGGAAAAAACTGTTTCATTCTCGGTTACCATTGGAAACATGCCTCTGTACTGTGTAGAAGAGAATGGCAAGCTCACCACATGTTACTCACTGTATTTCAGTGTGGTTATAAGTAAAAAGGACTTTGTTTTTAAAAGCTGGTGTGGTTTCATCATCCTGGGGTCAAAGGAGGCGGCGGCGCACAAAGTGTGGCAGAACATAATATTACGGAATCCTCAATCGCATCACCATCACACACACCCAGGACCCCAATTTTTCTGTAGCGCTTCGGGGTGTGGATGACTACTACCTTGCCCAAGGCTGCCTCCCCGAGCCACGTTTCATTTGTAAAAAAGAACATCACAATAATGGTAGGCAGGTACATGTGCAGGAGACAATGTGGCAGCAGGCCAATGTATAGGTGAAGCGGGAAAAAGTGTCAAATTGAGCCAGTAAGACAGCTGAGCAAAAGCTCAGATGCACAGATAAAGGTAAAACAGGTAGGAAAAATAACAAACAAGTTTACAAACACTATATGAGTTACACATATTACACAGTGGGAGTCAAATTTCAAGAGTTTTCTTTTGTATTTTAAAAAAAATATATAAAATATTTTAATCACAGTCGATATCACTATTTTAGTCATTAGTCGATATCACTATTTTAAAGCCCATCAAGTAAAGTCTGGAATTGCTTACTGAATCTTGAGCTGGTTCTCCTCTATATCCTTCACTGTTTCGTGTCCATGGCAGTGGCAACGTTTCAGGCTTCGGAGGACATGTTGCTTAATTGATGAGCTGGCTTCAACCTTTTTTGTAAATATTAGGCTTTAGTCACACTTGCGATTGATCAGCGTGTGACTCGTGTGAGTCTCACATTGCATCACCTGACACGGCAGCTGCACTCTGGACAGGAGCGGGTCAGCTTCATGTATTTCTATGCAGCTGAGACGCTCCTGTCCAGAGAGTATCAGGCCGTGTAGGGTGATGCGATGGGAGATTCGCGCGTGTCACACGTGAGTAAATCGCAAGTGTGACTCCAGCCTTAAACATATCAACATGTTAATATTGATCAGTGCAAACATTTTGGAGGGAGGTATTTATTTTTTGCCCTTTTGGTGTGTTTTGGGGGTTTTGGCTTTTTTGTTTTTTTTTTAAAAAAACAATTAATTCATTAGGCATGTCAATTTTTCCAAGTGTTTTCTTTTTCCATAGGGTTCTCTAATGAACCTATAAATGCATAAACAACTATATGTAAATAAGCCACAATTTGTTTTGCAAAAAATACTCAAAGCCATTTTTTTTTTTACAAATCAAGAAAAACAAAATGCTGCATAAAACTCTGTATGAATGAAGCCAATTAAAATCTTAGCAAAAAGCACCACTCCAGAGGGGTTTTTGTTTTCCAGCACTGGTGCTTTAAATCTAAGTCCTGTGCTCCCGTTCTTTTATTTATCCTCCAGCGTCTTCATCTTTTTTTCAGCATCGCTCCGGTCCCATGGTGGCATCTTGTGCCCATCACTTATGACTAGCTGTAAGTCATAAATCATGTCACAAGTGCTCAATGCAAATCTGTGAGAGCCAGAATGAAGCTCTCAGAGAGATGTATTGAGTTGTGACCTCTAGCCCGCTCCATGAAACAGTGGAGCGTCCAGCAGGCAATAACACGCCTGACACCAACGGGAGCGTTGGTGAAAACAGATGCAGACATTGGCAAGAGAGTATAAGACAGAGAACAGGTGACGTAGATTTAAAGCACCACTCCAGCAATTAAACTTAAAGAAAAAAACGCTAGAGTGGTGCTTTTGTAACGGGGTGCCAGGTGTGCCTCGGGGCTTGTAGTCGTGGCCCTTGCTATCAGGCTTACCCCTGGTTCCGCCGTCACTTTGGGGACAGGAGATGTCATGGTGGGGCAGAGTGTGGTGGTGCAACGGTCGTCCGGCGTACAAACACTCTTCAGACGTGTTTCAGTGAAACCAGCAAGCATTTTTTATTGTTCACCGCTTCTCCACACAACCGGCAGATATGCAGATATAGATGGCTGTACACTGCTTTAGCTGGGGGAAACCTGCCCTTGGCGTCTTCTCCAGTGGGGATGTGCCCGGCTACTCTGCTTCACCTGGCTCCCACTATGGCTACCCACAAACCGGACCCACACCGGTCTGCTTCACGCTTGAGATTCTGCCCGCTCCTTTACTCTCCGGCTTCTCCTTTATCCAGCTCCCACACTCTGCCCCTGCTCTGCTTCTTCTCTCCCGTCCCACAACCAACTGCCTGCTAGGTCTCACACTTTTTCTCAACAACCCTTTGTATCCCTCCCCTTTAACTTGCCGGCTCCTCCTACCACTTGTTTCTATGAGACAGCCGTCCCACCCGGCCACTAGGGGTACCCTAACCCAATATACATACATACAATTAAAACATTTTTATTAAACAGCATCAACATTCCGGGCTCCTTTGTAAGGGGTCTGCCCACCCCCTACATACCTCCCCTCTTAAAGCCTGAGCCTCCCGGCAAGGCACAACCCTAAAACACATTTAAAACTAAACAAAGTCATTTTAGTAGAACAACAACCATGCGTACCCTAGGGCACCCAACGGGGGTACGCCAGTCCAGCGCCCGGAGTTCCTCCTGGAAGGTCCCGGTCTTAGTGGAGTTTTCTGCCCGGAGGCTTTTGCAGCACTCCCGGTCTTAGATGTTAAACGGCAGGAACACAACTCGAAAAGCTTCTTCCTCTTAACGACGCGGAGAGAGCCCCTGGCTCAGTCCAGCATTAGGCGCTCTCCGGGCTCAGCAACTTTAACGGTACGAACAGCAAACTTCTTCCGGCTCAAACAACGCCGGTGTCTAACAAAAACAGGCCCGCCATCTTCCGGTCTTGAAACGTCATTCCGGATGGTAGGCACGTTGCCATTCGGCTCGTTGGGCCTGCACGTACTCCGACAGGGACTGCCTGGGCAACCGGCGCAGCCTCCGGAAGGGCTCGTAGTTGGCGGGTTGCTCCGCTGTCTCCTTCTCCGGCTTGGTCTCTTCTACCCCCGACGGGGGTGAGGGGGTCGCTTCACGGGACGGCTGGGGGCTGCCCATGACAATTACCGGATGCGTGGTGATGTTTTGGTTAATAGCCAGCACCGCCGGGGTTCCCTTCTCCGGGTCAGCGGTCGGTCCGGGCAAGATTTCCGGGGTTACGGCCATGGTGCGTCTCGGGTGGGAGATTTCAGCTAGCACCGGTCTTGGCTGCGACCGCCGCCGGTACTGGCATTCCTCCCACTCCAGTTCTTGTTGCCATTGGGCAGCCTCTTGTGAGGTAGGCATCCGGGTTACGCCGACTGCAAAGAGGCCTCGGCATCCCACCTCTCGCATAAACCGGACCTTTTCCCCCGGATATAACGTGTGCAGGTGCTGGGGTAGGCCTTCAATGTCCAGGTTCACTCTGTTATAAAAGTAGTCATCGCCGGTCTCTGCATCCTTGATGAAGCCGTAACCCTCCTTCTGATTAAACTTCACCACAATTCCTGTGGTGCACTGCTGCTCGAACTCCTCACTCCGGGAACCAGCCATCATTTCCCGGGCCACGGTCTCGGCAAGCAGTCGCTCCTGTACCGGGTCCGGTTCTGGTGACGGGGACTTCCGTTGAGGTAGGGGTGACGGCTGTACCGGGTCCCAAAAGAAGCGCCAATTGTCCCTTTCTAGCTTCCGGGCGTGTTCTTCCGGAGCCGGGGCTGGAACGGGTGTCGAGGGTCTCACCACGACGGGCGGGGGTGTCTCCAGGTATGGGGTTCCCAAGAGCCGGTTTCCTGACGGCAGCTGAGCAGTGTATGTCGCTCTGACCTCGGTCGTGGTCTCTCCGGTCACAGCGTCCCACGTTGTAACCCAGGTCACTTTTGTGGCCCGGTCCTCCGGGTACAGCCGGCAAGTGAGCGAGAAATCCCTCCGCAGACGCAGCCGCAATCTGCTTCTGGTAGCTTCTCTCCAGACCAGGCGCAACCAATGCATCGTGTTGTCCCTCGGGGTTCTCCATCTTGTCTGTAGCACAAGTCACTCGTAAGGGCGTCAGGGTCGGTGGAGAAGCTGGAGGAAGTGGAGGCGGGCTTACTTTTCCCGCTCTTGGGCATACTCCACCCCCAGTCTCACACATCAGGTCGACCCCTCCGCGGCGGTTCTTCTTTTTCTCTGGAACACCGCCCACTTCACATATCTTCCTTCCTTCGTGCCCTGGGACCGGCACCTCCCCTCTTTGGGCGGAGTACTCCGAACTTCTTTTTCGGCACCGGCCAGCCCCAGGCTCTTCTTTTGGCGCCAATTTTTCGCGCGCTTTCCATGTCCTTGAAGACGACGGCCATCTTGCCGCCATCTTGTGCCCGGTCCAACGCCTCAGGCACTACTTCTTCTTCCCACCAAGGGGTCGGGACTCTTCTCCAATAATCCGGATCCTGTGCCCTAGGCACCACTTGGTCTCCGTCTTCTTGGGTCAGGGCCCCTTGCATGTAATTTGCATCCTGCCGACTACGCCACATGTAACGGGGTGCCAGGGGTGCCTCGGGGCTTGTAGTCGTGGCCCTTGCTATCAGGCTTACCCCTGGTTCCGCCGTCACATTGGGGACAGGAGATGTCATGGTGGGGCAGAGTGTGGTGGTGCAACGGTCGTCCGGCGTACAAACACTCTTCAGACGTGTTTCAGTGAAACCAGCAAGCATTTTTTATTGTTCACCGCTTCTCCACACAACCGGCAGATATGCAGATATAGATGGCTGTACACTGCTTTAGCTGGGGGAAACCTGCCCTTGGCGTCTTCTCCAGTGGGGATGTGCCCGGCTACTCTGCTTCACCCGGCTCCCACTATGGCTATCCACAAACCGGACCCACACCGGTCTGCTTCACGCTTGAGATTCTGCCCGCTCCTTTACTCTCCGGCTTCTCCTTTATCCAGCTCCCACACTCTGCCCCTGCTCTGCTTCTTCTCTCCCGTCCCACAACCAACTGCCTGCTAGGTCTCACACTTTTTCTCAACAACCCTTTGAATCCATCCCCTTTAACTTGCCGGCTCCTCCTACCACTTGTTTCTATGAGACAGCCGTCCCACCCGGCCACTAGGGGTACCCTAACCCAATATACATACATACAATAAAAACATTTTTATTAAACAGCATCAACATTCCGGGCTCCTTTGTAAGGGGTCTGCCCACCCCCTACACTTTAAAGGCACCTAAATGTACTTTCTAACTATTTATCTTTACCCTAATCACTTTTGTAATTATGTTTATTATACAATTCCCTAAACTTCTCCCCTGATGTCACACAATGAAAGGAAGTGGCCGCAGAGAGATAAGTAACATAGCCTCAGCTTCTATCACCCATCATCCAGGATTAAGGATATCCTAATTGGAGGGTGATGTAAGAAACTAGTAAGTAACTGCAGCGCTGCTTGATGTTCTGTTCCAGGAGGGGTGATGAACACTTCAGGGAGTGACTGCAGCTCCAGCCTCCTGTGATGTCACCTTTGAGAATTCTCCCAAACAAAATGTCCCAAGAAGTGCAATTAGAAAACACCTTTAGAGATTAGATAGATAGGAGAAAAGTGTAGAGAATTGTCCAATAAAGATAATTACAAGAGTGGATATGGGGTAAAGATAGATAGATAGAAAATACATTTTAGGTGTCGGACCACCACTTTAAAGCTTTCAAGAAAGAGGAAGGTGACCGAGATATGAACCCATTTGCATCTGGGTGGGGTCTGCAAACAATTAGAGAGCGATGCATGACAGAACTCCCCTAAGCAAGAAGTTGATCTTGCTAATTTCAGCCTCCATGTGCTGTACCTGCACAACAGACCCTGATTCACTTTATAGTCTCTCCTCACCCACTGTGTTACTGTAAGTGATTCAGCATCACAAAGTTCAACCGTTACATCCATGTAGAGGATCATTTATCAAAGTCCTGCAGCTTCAAATCTGCAATAGATTTATCAAGGGAAGCGAGGCTCTTCCCACTGAATACGATTACATTTCATTCTTAGAAAATTCCTCTATCTCCGCCAAACTGAATCTTTCTTCCAATAAATTTTGCGTGTGTGCAATTTCATGTAGCCTTGACTAAGAAGGCATAGTCTATTTTAAAGGTTGAAATGATGGGGGTTCCTAGTGATAAAGCCTATCTCTTCTCCATGTCTGGGCCGTAGAGTGTAATTTATCACTGTCTTTGAGCATACATTTCTGAATGGGAAGAGTTTGGATGTAGTATTTTTCAATTGGATAATAGTCTGGAAATGGCTAAATCATTAACCTAACATTTTTACCCTCCAAATCTGAAACCCCCCCATTAATATTTCCATAAATATATTTCCACATTAGTAGCTCTTCTTACACTCGTTAAGAGGTATATCCACCTTTGCAAATAAATAAAAAATATATATATATATATATATATATATATATATATATATATATATACAGTGCCTACAAGTAGTATTCAACCCCCGGCAGATTTAGCAGGTTTGATAAGATGCAAATAAGTTAGAGCCTGCAAACTTCAAACAAGAGCAGGATTTATTAACAGATGCATAAATCTTACAAACCAACAAGTTATGTTGCTCAGTTAAATTTTAATAAATTTTCAACATAAAAGTGTGGATCAATTATTATTCAACCCCTAGGTTTAATATTTTGTGGAATAACCCTTGTTTGCAATTACAGCTAATAATCGTCTTTTATAAGACCTGATCAGGCCGGCACAGGTCTCTGGAGTTATCTTGGCCCACTCCTCCATGCAGATCTTCTCCAAGTTATCTAGGTTCTTTGGGTGTCTCATGTGGACTTTAATCTTGAGCTCCTTCCACAAGTTTTCAATTGGTTAAGGTCAGGAGACTGACTAGGCCACTGCAACACCTTGATTTTTTCCCTCTTGAACCAGGCCTTGGTTTTCTTGGCTGTGTGCTTTGGGTCGTTGTCTTGTTGGAAGATGAAATGACGACCCATCTTAAGATCCTTGATGGAGGAGCGGAGGTTCTTGGCCAAAATCTACAGGTAGGCCGTGCTTTCCATCTTCCCATGGATGCGGACCAGATGGCCAGGCCCCTTGGCTGAGAAACAGCCCCACAGCATGATGCTGCCACCACCATGCTTGACTGTAGGGATGGTATTCTTGGGGTCGTATGCAGTGCCATCCAGTCTCCAAACGTCACGTGTGTGGTTGGCACCAAAGATCTCGATCTTGGTCTCATCAGACCAGAGAACCTTGAACCAGTCTGTCTCAGAGTCCTCCAAGTGATCATGAGCAAACTGTAGATGAGCCTTGACATGACGCTTTGAAAGTAAAGGTACCTTACGGGCTCGTCTGGAACGGAGACCATTGCGGTGGAGTACGTTACTTATGGTATTGACTGAAACCAATGTCCCCACTGCCACGAGATCTTCCCGGAGCTCCTTGCTTTTTGTCCTTGGGTTAGCCTTGACTCTTCGGACAAGCCTGGCCTCGGCACGGGAGGAAACTTTCAAAGGCTGTCCAGGCCGTGGAAGGCTAACAGTAGTTCCATAAGCCTTCCACTTCTGGATGATGCTCCCAACAGTGGAGACAGGTAGGCCCAACTCCTTGGAAAGGGTTTTGTACCCCTTGCCAGCCTTGTGATCCTCCACGATCTTGTCTCTGATGGCCTTGGAATGCTCCTTTGTCTTTCCCATGTTGACCAAGTATGAGTGCTGTTCACAAGTTTGGGGAGGGTCTTAATTAGTCAGAAAAGGCTGGAAAAAGAGATAATTAATCCAAACATGTGAAACTCATTGTTCTTTGTGCCTGAAATACTTCTTAATACTTTAGGGGAACCAAACAGAATTCTGGTGGTTTGAGGGGTTGAATAATAAATGACCCTCTGAATAAACTTTTCACAATTTAAAAAAAAAAAAAAAAAAAAAAAGAAATAACATTCTTTTTTTCTGCAGTGCATTTCACACTTCCAGGCTGATCTACAGTCCAAATGTCACAATGCCAAGTTAATTCCGAATGTGAAAACCTGCTAAATCTGCAGGGGGTTGAATACTACTTGTAGGCACTGTATATACAGTACAGAACAAAAGTTTGGACACACTTTCTCATTCAAAGAGTTTTCTTTATTTTCATGACTCTAAAAATTGTAGATTCACATTGAAGGCATGAAAACTATGAATTAAAACATGTGGAATGAAATACTTTAAAAAGTGTGAAACAACTGAAAATATGTCTTATATTCTAGGTTCTTCAAAGTAGCCATCTTTTGCTTTGATTACTGCTTTGCACACTCTTGGCATTCTCTTGATGAGCTTCAAGAGGTAGTCACCGAAAATGGTTTTCCAACAGTCTTGAAGGAGTTCCCAGAGATGCTTAGCAATTGTTGGCCCTTTTGCCTTACCTCTGCGGTCCAGCTCACCCCAAACCATCTCGATTGGGTTCAGGTGTGGTGACTGTGGAGGCCAGGTCATCTGGCATAGCACCCCATCACTCTCCTTCTTAGTCAAATAGCCCTTACACAACCTGGAGGTGTGTTTGGGGTCATTGTCCTGTTGAAAAATAAATGATGGTCCAACTAAACGCAAACCGGATGGAATAGCATGCCGCTGCAAGATGCTGTGGTAGGCATGCTGGTTCTGTATGCCTTCAATTTTGAATAAATCCCCAACAGTGTCACCAGCAAAGCACCCCCACACCATCACACCTCCTCCACCATGCTTCACGGTGGGAACCAGCCATGTAGAGTCTATCCGTTCACCTTTTCTGCAAAGACACGGTGGTTGGCTCCAAAGATCTCAAATTTGGACTCATCAGACCAAAGCACAGATTTCCACTGGTCTAATGTCCATTCCTTGTGTTCTTTAGCCCAAGCAAGTCTCTTCTGCTTGTTGCCTGTCCTTAGCAGTGGTTTCTTAGCAGCTATTTTACCATGAAGGCCTGCTGCACAAAGTCTCCTCTTAACAGTTGTTCTAGAGATGAGAAGGTGTGTCCAAACTTTTGGTCGGTACTGATTATATATATATATATATATAATTAGAGCTTTGTGAATGGGTTTTAGTCAAAAATTCTTGCTGCTTTGTGTATATAGCTCCCATACAGAAATTTGCGTCTCTATATTTATGGACAAAAAACAAACCCATTTGGTCAGATATTTCAATAATATTTCTTGCAATCCATCTCCTGTTTTTTTGGTAACTTCCTTAGGCCGTGTGCACGATGCATTTTTAACCCTTTCCCGACTGGGTGATTTTTCCGATAGTAACTGTCTCTCTGTGTCTCTCTCAGTCTCTGTCTGTGTGTCGCTGTCTGTCTGTCTCTTTCTTTGTCTGTCTGTTTCTATCTCTCTGTCTGTATTTGTATCAGTCTGTCTGTCTCCATCTCTGTGTCTGTCTCTCTCTATCTCTGTCTCTATATGTGTGTCTCTTTCCCCGTCTGTCTCTTTCCCCATCTGTCTCTTTCCTCGTCTGTCTCTTTCCCCGTCTGTCTCTTTCCCCGTCTGTCTCTTTCCCCATCTGTCTCTTTCCCCGTCTGTCTCTTTTCCCGTCTGTCTCTTTCCCCGTCTGTCTCTTTCCCCGTCTGTCTCTTTCCCCGTCTGTCTCTTTCCCCGTCTGTCTCTTTCCCCGTCTGTCTCTTTCCCCGTCTGTCTCTTTCCCCGTTTGTCTCTTTCCAGGTCTGTCTTTTTCCAGGTCTGTCTCTTTGCCCGTCTGTCTCTTTGCCCGGCTGTCTCTTTGCCCGGCTGTCTCTTTGTCCGGCTGTCTCTTTGTCCGGCTGTCTCTTTTTCCAGCTGTCTTTTTGCCGGGCTGTCTCTTTCCAGGGCTGTCTCTTTCCCGATCTGTCTCTTTCCCGGTCTGTCTCTTTCCCGGTCTGTCTCTTTCCCGGTGTGTCTCTTTCCCGGGCTGTCTCTTTCCAGGGCTGTCTCTTTCCAGGGCTGTCTCTTTCCAGGGCTGTCTCTTTGCTCGTCTGTCGCTTTCCAGGGCTGTCTCTTTCCAGGGCTGTCTCTTTGCCCATCTGTCTCTGTCTGTCTCTTTCCACGTCTGTCTCTGTGTGTCTCTGTCTGTCTTTTTCTGTCTCTCTCTATCCGTATCTCCACCAACATCATATTACCGCACACATAAGCTTCTTATACTAACAGTTTTTTTTGTTCCTATAGCAACCACTGACAGTTGCTATTAAAAGCCTATAGCTCCCACCTCTATTCAGTTTAATGGAAGCAGGATTTTGGAGAGTAACTGTAAAGCACAGGGTTAAATTTTCCTGCCAAAACATAGTCTATGAAGTTCCCTGGGTCACATGAGGAGTCTGTGCAAAATTTTGTGGTTGTAAATGCGATATATATATTTCAGTCGATATAGCCATGGGAGGGCTTATTTTTTTTGTGGGATGAGTCTTACTATTTGAATTACACCAATCATTTTATAATGTAATGTTCCTGAAAGCAGGAAAACAGTTCTAAGTGTGGCAAAATAGTGGAAAAAAAGCAATTCTTCAATAGTTTTTTTGTATTATTTAATTTATTTATTTACAGCATTCATTGTATAGTACAAATGACCTGGCAATAAGATTCGCCAGGTGAGTATGATTATGGTGATGCCAAACATGCATAGTTTTTTTTATTTAGCTGGTGAAAAAAAATCAGAAATTTGTAAAAAAAAAAAGAAATTTGCTTTTATGGATCTGTGTGAGGACTTGTTTATGTGCCTTGAGATGATGTTTTTATTTATACAATTTTGGGGTAAATATGCTGTTTTGATCACTTCTTATTTCATTTTATTGCGCTGTTTCAATATCTGAAAATCCGCAATTATACATTTATTTTTAGTTAACCCACTTACCAACCATGTTAATTATTTTTATGTTTTTTAAATTGTATTCATTTTTAATGGGGGAAGAGAAGGGTGATTTGAATTTTTATATATTTCTTTTTCACTTTTTCAAATTTCTGTTAACTTTTTATTGTATTTGTTGATATCTTTGGGACACTTTACCCTGTAATTGTGTAATCACTTGTGCTATAGACAGCAATAACACGGTATTGCTATATATAGCAAAAATCACAGTCTCCTATGAATGCCAGCTATAGGCTAGCTTTTACATTAGTCCCATTATCACAGGCACAGGGATCTTCAGCAGACCCCCGGCTGTCATGGCAAGCCATTGGTGCCCAGTGGTCATGTTGCAAGTGGTCAGTTAGTATCACGTGTCCTTCGGGACATGGTCTGTAAATGCCACTATCATAGATTAACAGTGGCATTTAAATGGATCCAACCACCAAGATTTTGCTATATAAAGTAAAGACAGTGCCATAATGGCACTAGCATGGTGAATAAAAAAAATACCTTCACTTTTCTTATTGGATCTTTGATAGCAGAAAAAAACCTGTTCATAAAGATTCAGAAATAAGTGCATCCTGTGATATGCATATGCAGCGGTGCGAGTCTTAGTGGATCGGGTCTACTGTATAAATTCCTCCTCCTGGATCCTCTATGGCGTTCCCACTTTTCTTTATTTATATGCAGCACCCTCACCAATCAGACATTGGTGACCTATCATAAGGGTAGGCCATCAAAGTTAAAGTAGTGGACAACCTCTTAAAATCTCACTCACCTCTGCTGAAAGTCAATGGTTGACCAGAATAGTCTGTTCGTTTTGCACTGTGTATGGTCATACAAAATTAAGAGCGGCATTCATTTTTGGTAATTACTTGTGTTTTACAACCTTTTTAACTTTACCAATGGGTGATACTTGAGCTAAGATTAGGACTGTATAAATACATTAACTGTCTGGCCCTATATTGCTGTATGTATCATGGTGGACGGTATATGACATTAGCAATTGGGTAAAGCTGAGCTCACATATCCAGTAATCATCAGTTAGAACCTGCAATGATCCATTGGGAAAAACAGTTCTGCATACACAACTTTTTTGTCCGTTGTTAAATAACTGATGTCTTCCGTATCCGTTTTTAACATTGGAGTCAATGGAGAATGGATCTGTTAATGGATTGTTTTTAAGCCATCTGTTTTTCTTGTATATGTAACTGTTTTTTCCTTACAGGATATGTCTCAAATGAAAGATAAATAGCAATCCATTAACGGATCCGTTCTCCGTAGACTTCCATGTTAAAAAAATGGATGCGGCAGATATCATTTTGCCATCGTATCTCTGCAGGATCCATTCTAACGGATGATTACAGGACATGTGGACTCAGCATAACCCAACAGAGAGTCTATCTAATATATAAAGCTGAATGTGTGTGTGTGTGTGTGTGTGTGTGTGTGTGTGTGTGTGTGTGTGTGTGTGTGTGTCCGTGATTGGCATCTGCACCGTCGCAGCTACAGCCACAAAATTTTGCACACTCACACGTCTGGACCCCGAGAGCGTCATAGGCTATGTTTTGAGGGGAAATTTTAACCCCGCGCTTTACAGTTATTCGCCAAAAAACCTGCCTCCATTAAAGCGAATGGAGCTGGCCACAGGGCAGCCAGAACTTCAGAAGAATGCGCAGCCACACCCTTATATGGAATGTTGGCGTGTCATAATGCAGCCAGGGAAAGAGACAGACACAGACAGGGAAAGAGGCAGACACAGACAGGGTAAGAGACAGACATAAAGAGACAGACACAGACAAAAAGATAGACTGACAGGGAAAGAGACATACACAGACAAAGAGACAGTGACAGACACAGGGGAACAGACAGACAGGGAAAGAAAGGGAAATAGACAGACAGGGTAAGAGACAGACAAAGACAGGTAAAGAGACAGACAAAGAGACAGACACAGGGAAAGAGACAGAGGGAAAGAGACAGACAGGGAAAGTGACAGAGATAGATAGACAGACAGGGAAAGAGATTGAGAGAGACGGAGAAAGAGACAGAGACAGTCAGAGACAGACAAGGAAAGAGACAAACAGACAAAGAGATAGAGAGAGAGACAGAGAGATATATACAGAGGGGGAGACAGACAGAGAATGGGAGAGAAACAGAGAGACAGTTACTATCCCGGGCATTAATACATTCTATTTATACATTCTATCCCGGGAATGTTAATACATTCTATTTTGTTAACAACCCGGGCGAAGCCTGGTAGTACACCTAGTAGGTTTATAAAGTTGATAGGGAGGTATCTAAAACCAATAATGTATAGTTAATGCCACCTAAACAATGAATGATAAACATTAGGACAATATTTCTATGATATTTGTTTGGGGATGTGCTATGTTTGGGCAAAAAAAAATATCCTAGGAGATTTTGTTTAAAAAAACATCAAGGGAAATGTTAACTTAATACAGTTTTCGCCAATACAAGGGAGGTTCTGTATGTTTACTGATCTGCATCATATCCATGAGGTCAATTAGCCTTGAAGCATTGCTGATGTCAACACTTCTCTGGCTTATGATGTTACCCATACTTTATTTTTTAAGGCTTTTGTTTTGCCTGTCTCTCAAGCAATTTGTATTATGAAAACAAAAGAAATACATTTCTTGAGAGGCATTCAAGAAAGAAATCAGATCTGGACATTTAGAGACTCGACCATCTGTGTTGTGGCTGATAAAATATTCAAAACCTCCCCGGTAGTAAAGTGTAATTGTTGCCTTACTTTGCAGTTCTGATGCCAAAGAATAATGAAGGGCAGAAGCTTTCAATGTGTTTTGTATTGCGTTGCATGTAATGTTTAATCAGCATTCAGTGTAAAAGCATTCTACATTATAACATTATGTACTGGTCATTTAAAGAGTACGTCCGCTTTGGAGGTACTTGGCAAAAAATATTAGAGATTTGCTCATATTACAGTTCTCTGATTAGGAGTGAAAATAGATGAAGGCAGCAAGGGGCAAATGTCACCATGGACACTTGTTAAAGGGAACCTGTCAGGTCTCCCAAAACTTTTAAACAACCACCATTATATTTTAGAGCCTAATTATGTTCTATACAAATATATATTTGTGCTAAATCAAGTTATCTACTGACCCTCGCTGTGTGCAAAATAAACACGACTAGTCTGAATAGGTGTCAAATCATCAAGACTAGTCTGACCTCAGTTCCATCAATCATGCTTCTCCTTGGGCATGATTGATGGTCTCTGCATTGCCCATATCTTCTCTTTAGTCATATGAATCTCATACATGCACATTATGTATTTGATCCCTCGCATGCACAGTCTGTCTTTTTGAAGATCATATAAAAAATACTAAGCAGAAATCTATTTCTCTTAACAAAAGTGTGGCATGAAGCTCCAGATCCCCAAAGAAAAATTGACCTTCAAATACTATGTACAGCATGTCACAAAAGTGAGTACACCCTCACATTTTTGTAAACATCTTTTCATGGGACAACACTGAAGATATGACACTTTGATACAATGTACAGTAGTCAGTGTACGGCTTGTATCAAAGTGTAAATTTGCTGTGACCTCTAAATAACTCAACACACAGACATTAATGTCTAAACCGCTGGCAACAAAAGTGAGTACACCCCTAAGTGAAAATGGCCAAATTGTGCCCAATTAGTCATTTTTCCTTCCCGCTGTCATGTGACTCATTAGTGTTACAAGGTCTCCAGTGTGAATGGGGAACGGGTGTGTTACATTTGGTGTTATCACTCACACACTCTCTTATATGGGTCACTGGAAGTTCAACATAGCTCCTTATGGCATAGAAGTTACTGAGGATCTGAAAAAAAGAATTGTTGCTCTACATAGAGATGGTCTAAACTATACGAAGATTGGCAACACCCTTAAACTGAGCTGCAGCAAAGTGGCCAAGACCATAAGGTGGTTTAACAAGACAAGTTACACTCAGAACAGGCCTCACCATGGTCGACCAAAGAAGTTGAGTGATTATGCTCAGCATTATATGCTGAGGCTGTCTTTTCCAAATAAACATTTTGTAAAAGTTGTAGAATGGCCATAAATGCACCTGGAGTTTTGTGTGAACGCTGTCCTTATTGTTACACCCCAGATAACAGGGGCATGTGCCTCAACCAGGAAAATAATCTTTTTTTTTGTCAACAGAGTCAGGCTATGACACTATGTTTGTTTCCACTGTTGGTCACATTTACTCTGGAGGTGTGACCCTGACAGTGGCCAGCGTCAGGATGGATGCCTTGGCATCTGTCCACTATAGAGACTCATTATAAGAAATGTATACTGCGTGTTATAGGCTACTAACACAAGACACATGCTTGCCAAATGGAGGCTTAAAGGACACATTTTTGGCTTCCATCTAATAAATGTAGGCCTATGGGAATGTTACAGTACACTTTGAGAGAAGCTCCCGACTTATTCTGTAGGTTAAATGCATAGACAAATATCCCTCATTTATCAAAAGTATTGGAAACAAAAACCTGTTTTTGTTGCCCATAGCAACCAATCACAGCACAGATTTTATCCAATAAACTGTTGGGATAAAATGAAAGCAGTGCTATAATTGGTTGCTATGGGTAACATAGACAGTTTTGCTTTTAGGCTATATTCCCACAATGAGCTTTTGTTTTGCTTTTGTTGTTGTAGAGTTTCTGCACCATTTCTGCATCTATTATGAAGAATTAGGTTATTAGCTTTTTTTACAATGTGTTTTTTGTCTTTGTTTTGATGTGTCATGTTTTAAATAAAGCTGCTTTGTTTTTGTAACTTCCTGGTATTTGGCTTTGACAAAACTTTATTGACATTTTTAAGTGCAGACACTGACAAATTTGCCCTTATAGTATTTTAAACAATTCAATAAAAATGAAAGGAATTACGGTATATTGTTTATTTATTCTTCTAGTTAGTCACTAAAAGTATGGCTGAGCCCCGTGCACCTGTCCCCGCAAATGAAACGTTGGATTTTAGGTCTCAATTTAATATTTTCAATCCAGCACTAATATAAGACATATTTACTAGATAAAACATACAGATGGATCATTTTAACAGAACTTCCTCTCTAGGGTGACGTAAAGCCATTATTTTCCTACTATTCTCAATTATTTAATACATACATGATAAACAATGATAAATGTAAGCAGGGACCTGTGGAAGTCATTACTAAGCGGCAGATATATTGTTAAAGAAAATCGTTGTTGGCCTAGACTTTCTGTTACTAAAACATATTGCAAACACATGGCTTATTTTTAGCAAACCACTTAATAACAAACAAGATTCTAAAACCACAAAAAAAACACAGTTTTGCTTTGCTAATGTTCCCTCCTTGCAGATCTGTGTATAATGAGCACAGATGGGGAATTCGTGTGTCCACATAGGAACCCAAGAAATCAATCACTTTTCTAAAGATTTTGATGGAATCATGTTGAGCGTATCATGGCTGCTAATTAGAGATGAGCGGACCTGAACGTTAAAGTTTGGTGTTCGCACCAAACACAGGCTTTAGAATAAAATCAGTATTTGGGTTCGGAGTTCGGGCACTTTACATATGCAAACCACTTGAGGGATCATCGCTCAAACACGCTCAATGCTAAGCCCAGTGCAAGCCACATGCAGTGTCTTGTACTGGGGGCAAAATCAGCGTTATCGGATGTAGAGTGTACAAAAAAATCCCTTGCCCTTCTTTTTGTGGAAGTGATCTGTTTATGACTGGCTGTATGTGATTGGAGAGCCGAATTGCCCAATCAGTAACTTCCAATGTGGTGCGGGTCAAGTTTGGGTCCGAACAGAACTTTATCTAAAGTTTGGATGAACCCGCAGAACCCTAGCTTCCATGGGTCCGCTCATCTCTACTGCTAATGTGTTGTTGGTAGAGATGAGCAGACCGCTGGACGTTTGTTTCAGCAGGTTCATCCAGACTGTAGATGACATTAGGTTTGGGATCCGGATTTAAGCTGAAGCCCAATGGAAGTCCCTAATTGAGCAGTTTGGGTGTCTGCTCACATATAGGTAGCCATAAACAGATGACTTTTGGGGGAGGGTGGGTGAGGTTTTTCTATTTGTTTTGTTCGGTGTACACTACATCCAATCACACTGTTGTTACCCCCAGTTTAAGATTACCAAACACTGCAAGTGGCTCAGAGGGTACCTGAGCACAGTGATGCTCAATCAAGTGGTTAGTATGCGTAAAGCACCCGAACTCCGAACTCAAACACTGATTTTTTAGTAAAGTCCATGTTTGGTATGAACATCGAACTTTACTTGTCAGGTTCGCTCATTTGTAGCTGTTGATGCATAATTTATAGACTTTTTTTATGCTTTTATGGGTTTGCGCACACTGGCATATAACTCGGACGAATGTAATGCGCGAAATAAAGGGATTGCATTCAGGCCAATGTTATTTAATGATACTGTGCAGATCTGTGATTATTTTTTCTCAGCTGTATTGAGCCTGAGTAAAATATTGCAGCATGCTGCGAGTGGACGCATAAATCAGACGAGACTCACCTATTAAGTCTATGGGTGCGAGAAATAAATGGATGCCACCCAAACCATCCTAGTGACATCCATTTTGTAGCATAGAACACTGTAAATAATTGTAAATGAATAATAGCTGTTGGGAAAAAACAACACATGTCATATGGATGACATGCGGATGCTAGGCAAGAAAATAATCGCACACTCACATTGCACTGGTATGACATACGGAATGACATGTGCACAATGCTGAGAATGTGACCAATATTTTATATGCCAGTGTGAGAGAACCCTAAGCTAAATTCTGTTTGGAATTAATTCCACATGACTGCTTCTGTAATAGGGATATCTAAGATATGCAAGGGTGTCATGCTAATTTATTGTCATGGCCAGACTTGCTTTGAATAATAATAATAATATTTATTCATTTATATAGCGCTATTAATTCCACAGCGCTTTACATACATCAGCACACCAATAGATAAGAATTGGTCACGGAATTTGTCAGTGCCTTCCACCCACTCAACCTGCTGATATAGGCATAAAGTCCTTTGAAATATAAAGTAATCAATAACTTTATGTCATTTTTTGCTCTATTACTGGAGCCACCTTCTTCTGCTTCTTCAGCTAGTGAGCTGTCAGTCAAGAAAAAGGTAGCATTGGTTGGGTAATACAGCAATGGGGCAGAGGCATGGGAAGTCTTCTGATCATGCCCAGAGCACTTCTGTCTTATTTGCATGAGGAATAAAACATGGTTTTTCAGTACTGAAGAAACCGATTGCACAAGTACAGCAATACATTATGTTTTGCTTCATTGAACTACACTAAATGCATGTTAGCAGTTTCAGGCACCCTTCACGTCAGTGATTGTGGTACGTATGTTGCTGTTTTTTCATGTACCGGAATCACAGACATACGCAGACTCATTAAAATCAATGGGTCTGCACACACATCAGTAATTTCTCACTGACCGTTTTTCTGTGCAGCGCACACAGAGACAAATCCATTTTTCTCTGGCATCACTGATGTCACACGCACCACACAGTGGTGAGATCTGTGTGACATGTACCAGATAAAACACATATCTTTGAAACAAAATAATTTTTATACTCACCTGTCTCCAGTGCTGCTGTCTCTGGCCGCTGTTGTCTCCTTCTTCCAGGCCAGCTAATTATGCTCATATATATTCACTGCACCACGACCCAGAAGTAAAAGCAGAGGGGAGACAGCAGCGGCTGGAGACAAGAGAGTCGGAGACATCAGCACCACGGAGAGCAGTGCTAGGGACAGGTGAGTATAGGAGTGACTGATATCCGTGTGCTATCACAGATAGCACACGGAGAACACACCTGTGCAAAAATGCATTTTTAACACATCAGTGAAAAACATGTGTGTTCTTGACTGACATTTAAAAGAGGTCCAAGAGGGTGTATTACACTCACAGATTCATTTTAAGGCCCCCTTCACACGTCAGTGATTCCGGTACTTAAGATGCCGTTTTTATACATACCGGAATCATGGACATATGCAGACCCATTAAAAACAATGGGTGTGCGTAGATATCAGTGATTTCTCACGGACCTTGTGTCTGTGTGGCGCACACGCACGTCTGTGTGTTCACACGGAGACAAGTCCATTTTTCTCTGGCAGCACTGATGTCACACTGGCCACACCATGGTGTGATCCGTGTGAGACGAATCAGAGAAAGTGTGTGTCTTTGAAATTAATTTCTATACTCACCTGTCTCCAGTAGTGTTGTCTTCGGTGCTGCTGTCACTTGCTTCAGGGCCCGCTCATTACGCTCATGCTTATTCACTGCACCGCTGACCCTGAAGCAAGTGTGACCGCAGCACCGGAGACATAAGCACCACGGACAGCAGCGCTGGTGACAGGTGAGTAGAAAGTTCCTGCTCTCCGTGTGCTATTACGGATAGCTCACATAGAACACACATGTGCCAAAATCATGGCACATGGAGGGCCATACGCACCTTCAAAACGTTCGTGAAAAATGTGTGTGTTTTTTACTGACATGTGAAAGAGGTCTTAGTCTGTATGCCCATGATGAGCTTTTGACAGTGCATATTTTCGATGCATCAAAAACATAGCGTCTTACAATTCCAGAAAATTAGTTGGGATTTGTAGAAATCTTGCATCTCTTTTTATGCAGCGTAAACTGACTTGTGGTGCGTGTTTCAAGTCCGTGACCTGTCAATCAAAATATTAAAAACAAAGCGGCTTTGTTTAAACCATGATCCACCAAGAAAAGACAAAAAATGCAGAGTCAAAAGCGCGATATAAGTGGATGTAAAAAAAAAAAATCTAGTACCTAATATACATAATAAGTGCAGAAATGCTACAGAAATTCTGCAATATGAAAAACTCACCTAAAGCTCATCATGGGAATGTAGCTTTGGTCTAATTAGTTCAATACTTGAACCTTTTTTTATGTCTTCCAAAATGATGCCTCCTTAAAAGATTCCACCTGGCAAAAATGTCTCTTCTTCCTTCATGAATGGTAAAATCATCCAAAAAGGCGTTATAGGGATTAAAGTGCAGTATGAAGATCTTGTGAAGAGTTTCTGCTTGTAATGCTCCCTGATGAAGGCAGTGTGCATTGGAAAAGATACATTTTTTTGCCTTTTCTTCAACTCCTAGGGGGACTGTTCAGTTACCTCTAAAGAGCATCTTAGAACATTTACCTAAGGCCAGAGTCACACTTGTGAGTGCCTCGTGTGTAACTCGCGTGAGTCTCTCATTGAATCACCCGGCACGGACTCGCACTCTTCTGACAGGAGCGGGTCGGTTGCATGTATGTCTATGCAGCTGAGATGCTCCTGTCCTGAGAGTATGAGTCCATGCCGGGTAATTCAATGAAAGAGACTTGCGCGAGTTACACACGAGGCACTCGCAAGTGTAACTCTGGCCTAATGTGTTTAGTGGCGGTGAAAAGACGCTTCTTTTAGTATATCGATTCTTTTTAGCTGCCTGCACGATTAGGCTTCGTTCACATGTCCTGTAATCATCTGTTAGAACGGATCCTGCACAGATCCATTGGCAAACCTGTTTCTGTTTAACGCCTTTTTTTAACTTGGGAGTCTATGAAGAATGGATCTGTTAGCGGATTGCTATTTATTTTCCATTTGAAACGGATCCTGTAAGAAAAAAACGGGTCCTTTACAAATGCAAGAAAAATGGATGGTTAAATAGCAATCAGTTAATGGATTTGTTCTCCATAAACTCAAATGTTAAAAAAAAGGATCAGTTATTTAGCAACAGACAAAAACTACTTCAATCCAACTCTGCAGGATCTTTTCTAATGCATGATTACTGGACACGTGAACTCAGCCTACCACCTTTGTGCTAGAGGATCCAGGCAGTCAGAGTACACTATTGAGCATGTGTGACCGCTGGCACAGGAAACGTTTTATGGACATTATTATCATTAGACTCAAAAGAGCACCAGGGGGCGCTACAACTCGTAAATAACAGCAATATTTATATATGTTTTTCTTTAAAATTCTAAATATAAATTTGTTTTGCATGATTTAGCAAATGTGATATTTTCCATGGGCCAAAAACACCTTTGAAGTATTTTTTTTTTTTTTTATTTTAAATTTGTTTTGAAGAAAAAAATGGGATGAAATACCACAATACTTTTATGTGACTCTTCAGATTTTGTGTTATATTGAGCCTGATTTGCCACACAATTAAGGAAAAAAGAATAGACCTACCTGTGGCCAAACATTTTTGTAACCCAGACCACAGCATCATGGACATGAAATTGCTGGTATTGAAAGGAAATTTCAAGTCCCAGAGAGATAGGAGAGTATGGGAGTACAAACTTATGATGACCTTTGACACATTCAGAGCAGGAATGAATGTGTCTTATGGATTCATGTCTTTTTACATCAATGAAGAGATGTGCTCCTCAGAGCATCCGGGGGCATCACAGCTCTGGACCAAACCCTAATCAGAGGACAATAAAACTTTCACACTGCTTATCTATAAACTGCTGCAATATTTACGGCCACAACAGTTTGTCCTCTTGCCATAGTGATAGTTCTGCTTCACATAACTTGTTTTATTTACTGCTCCATTCTATGTCCTGTTGTGTATAAATATGTGACTCTTCAGATTTCGTGTTATATTGAGCCTGATGAAGAGACCTGAGTAGTCTCGAAAGCTTGCAATTATTACCATCTTTTCAGTTAGCCATTAAAAGGTATCAACCACTGAGGACTTCAGTTCTTTTAAACAATTTTTTATCTCTACTGGCTAACACGGTACAAAGATATATTTTACCTGTATTACAATACTTATTACATTTAATAATCCAATGGTAAATCCCATGCTGATTCAGAGCCACTTGTTTTGATGATCCTGCTATTCTTTGTTGACTTGTCCTGCTGTGATGACGTGGCATACATGTGCATGTCACCGCTGCTGTCAGTCACTGGCCTCAGTGCCGATACCGGCATGTACTCCAAAGGCCATGGAGGCCAGGTGATTTAAGTAAATTCTGTTAGGTATCCAGTGATCCCCTTGATACAGTTATTTTTGCTTTCGCCCGAGGACATCCTGTGGGTTTTCCTAATATAGACGGTAATTGTGAGGATAAATCACCATGTAAAGAGTCAGCAGTGAGTGAGCACTACTGGAATGTAACCTCTTGGGTGTCTGAGAAAAAAAAAGAAAACATTCTCAGCTACACATACAAAGGGGGAGTTTTTTGACAATTTTACAGCTTTGTCCTTGATCAAGGAGTAACTTCCATGTGAAACTAGTTTCAATTTTCAAGCAGATTGGATTTCTTTTAAGTATTTTCTCTGTATCTTTACTCATTTTTCACCATAATTCAGAGGACTTGCCTGCAGACGTTCATCCAAGTTCTTAATGCTATGGTTTTTACTTTTCATTTGTGCTCCTATTTTAAAGATAGGTTTTTAAATATAATGCAAAATTGTTAAATGAGTTATCCAGGACTTTTATTTTTTTGTGTACGGAGCTAAGAACTAGGATAACAGAGAAAGTTGCTAACTACCTGTCTGTTCAGTCTGTTCTGCCCGGTATCGATCTCTGCCGACTTAGAGTGGTCATGGTCTTTTCCTGACGATGATTTCCCTGCTTTCGCTTGATAACACATTAACACAGCAGCGCCTTCTCTTCCGCTCTGCTCTGTTGACAGGGCATCTCTGCTGATATCATGCTGATTGATGCCCGTCACATTAATGACATGTATTGCCATGTTCTGCCGCTTCTCCGGACTTGTTTCCCCATCAAGCATATCTGGAACATCATTAGACGGCAATTGCAAAGAGAGCGGTCAGCAACGAATCTTGGTAATTTGAGTGCCGAAGTGCATTCAAAGTACACAGCGTTGCAGAACACTCCTAGAGATATCCATTAATAACCTCAGTGACAGCAGCCAAGGCGTGTAATTGTGTTTGTCAGTGTGTTATTTTCATACACAGTAATGAATCGATCAAGATCTTTTTTGAAAATGTTGTTTCCATTTATTTAAATATATAGTATATAAAAAAAATGAGTGCACCCCAGCATTTTTAGTTGTATGTTGCGTTATTTAGAGGGCACCAAATTTACACTGTTATACAAGCTGTACACTGACTACTTTACATTTTATCAAAGTGTCATATCTTTAGTGTTGTCCCGTGAAAAGATATACCGTAATAAAATATTTGCAAAAATGTGAGGGGTGTACTCACTTTTGTGATATACTGTACATGTATATTACATGCTATCATCTTATTATGTATATTACCGCCCCCTTATGACATAGTGCCTTCTCTTGCTATGTACAGCACCGTCCCTTACATATTGGATTTTCTTTAACCCCTTCACGACCGGCCGATCTTGTGCTTTCCGTTTTTTTTTCGCCATTCTTCTTCCGAGAGACGTAACTTTTTTATTTGCGATTGCCGTTAACATGGTGCTCTTACATCTTGACAGCGCTATTTAAAAGGTTAATAGGCACAGACGGAACGCGATTCCACTCATGACTGGCAGGCACACATGTCAGCTGTACAAATCAGCTGACATGTGCGCTGATCGCCGCAGGTTGCTTGCAGCAGCTCATGGTGATTAACATTATGACCGCTAGGACGTAATATTACCGCCCATAGTCGTTAAGGGGTTAAAGGAAAACTGAGAATCTCAAACAGCGCTCCCAATCAATCCAGCCGATTTCTCCATAAATAAAAAACAAAACATTTTATTTATCAAAGCCACATACATATGGTAACATTGTTGTGCATGCTGTATAATCAAAATAACTTTGGACTACATGTTTCGGCTTGCTCTAAAGCCTTCTTCAGATCAATATTACGTTAAAAAATATACACATTAAAAAAATCTCCACATATATCCACATTTCTCCATCATTATTTCCCTTAGGGAAGATTTATTCTGATATTGGACTGGATTTTCAGGTTATTTATATCATAGTGAGTGACCTCTATCTTTAGATATAAAATGAAATAACTGCTGATTGAACATGGTAAAGCTTCTTTTCTAATTGAGGCTTGTAATCTTGTAACAAAACAAAAAAGATTATTTTTACCTTCCTACACTCTCAAGCGGTATTGTCTTCTATAGTCAATTCAGAAGCTGACAGCTGACTTCGGGAACCCCAAAATGGTGCATGACATCACTGTCATGTACCTCCAGTTATGGTTACATCGACGATAGCTGCCAGCCTCTGATTGGCAATACATTTCATCTGAATGTGCTTCCAACAATGCAGATCCAGCTGAAATAGTCGCTGTTGTTGGCGGGACCCCTCCACCTCTGCAGCTGTATGTATGTGTCTAGACACGTGCTTTTCATCTGTGCCACACTGTAAAGGGAATGCACATTTGACATGAGGAGGTCAATGTTGCAGGGGCATATACATTATATTGATCACTGGATTTCATTTTTACTTTTTTGTTTCTTGGATATTTGTATAAATAATTGAAAGAGGCAGACCCCTAAGTCCGCTTTACACGCTACGATTTATCTGACAATATGTCGTCAGGGTCACAGTTTTCGTGACGCACTTCCGTCATTGTTAGCGACGTCGTTGCGTGTGACACCTACGTGCGACTCCAAACGATCACAAATAGGGTGAAAATCGTTGATCGTTGACATGTCGTTCAGTTTCAAAATATTGTTCGTCGCTTGGAACACAGCAGACATATTGCTACCTTTGACACCCTGCCAACAACGAACAACATCCACATGACCGCCTTGGTCAAACAATATATCGCTGAACAATGTAGCGTCATTTGTGACGTGTACGTGTGACCGCTACAAAATAACCTATGAGCGATCTCAGCAAATCGTAACAACGATCAGGGTGTGTCACATCGCTAACGAGATCGCTAGCGATATCGTTGTGTGTAAAGCAGCCTTTAAACACAATTTATGGAAAGGAATGGCTCGGATGTAACATTTATCCACCTGTACAATATATACATGATGGTGACCTAGGTGGTAGAAATAGACACTTCAGATTACATGAACTTTTTAATGTACTACAGATATTCAGCTGTTTCATTGTCACAAATTGATGGAAACATATTCATTTGATCTTACCACTCATTTAATAGACAATTAGATGAGATGATGTCTACAGTTTGACCTAGAGCTGGGGTACAACAACTGTGTTGAGCATTGAATTCCAGCCAAGCGCTATTAATGGCAGATTTTGGACATTTTGTATTGTTTTTATAATTAATTTTAAAAAATTGCTGAAGATTACCTGTCATGTAATTGTGCAGCCGCAATATGCTAATAATAATCATGAACTTCAGCTCAACTTCCTCTAATTATTTCCCCAGATCTCTCTTGATCCCTTATGGTTTCTTTACCCAACCTGACCGTGTTCCTAGCGGTGCCTGTTCATATATACATCACTATTTGATTCTCTTTGTGTCTGCTGGAGTCTGACCCACACTGAAACCTTTACTGTATAACATAACACAGAGCGAGATGAATTGTTCCATTTATAATTCAAGCGGTGTTTGGTGGGAAAAAAAAAATCTGGCCTATATTTCACTACTCCCCTTTCTGTCTGTGAGTGCATTCTTTTAACTCCCTTTGTCTTTGAAATCCATTTTTTAAGGAAAACATTAAAAGTTAGAGTCAGCTGATATAATATGTATCTATTTTGACAGTGTGTGATAATAACCATTATGTGTATGTGCCGTGGATCTACACATGGGTAATTGCAATAATTGTTTGCTTTTCATCGTGCATTCAAAAGTAGCATTCCTCGGCAATGTGCAATGCTGAGAAAGAGCAGTAATTTGTAGAGACATTATTATTTTTATCTGTTTGTACTAACACAGTATGAGGGGAGAACTTTTCTAGAATGTTTGGCTGGAGAATGTTTATAGTGGTCTGACACCCAAAAGGTCTACCCCAACAAAAAACAGCGGGAGCAGTAGGACAATTGGTGGAGCCACGGCACGTCAGTGAGGTCAAGGCTAGTAGGTATAGTAACAGAGTATGGAAAGAAACGTTATAAAAGTAGACCAGCCGGTAAGTGGAGTAAGAATTTTTCTAGAATGTTTTGCTGGAGAATGTTTACAGTGGGCTGACACCCAAAAGGGTCTACCCCAACAAAAAAGCAGCGGGAGCAGTAGGACAATTGGTGGAGTCACGGCACATTAGTGAGGTCAAGGCTAGTAGGTATAGTAACAGAGTATGGAAAGAAACGTTATAAAAGTAGACCAACCAGTAAGTGGAGCAGTTTAATTTACTAACAATTCTAGCTGCAGGGATGCCAGGATCCAGTAGTTGGGACCAGATATACAGGATGGGACCATGGAGAACTAGGTTCTCCAGAATCGGGATCCTCATAGCTGAAATCTGTTGTATATACAAAGTACAGCTGATTTTCTGGCATGTATTATACTAAATTTGCTGATGAGCCATTCCCCAATTGGCTAACACTTTTAACTACTTCCTGATATCTGCTGTACATGTTAGGCATTCCCATAAACCACTGTACATGTAAGGTGAGCTGATGACGGAAGCTCACAAGAAGATCTAGGTTCAATATATGTATATTATAGCTGACCCTCTGCTACAACGGTTGTGATGGATGCAGTCATTTAACCCCTCATAGCAGAATTTAGGTGGTTAAATGATGAGGGCCTTGCTGTCAGTGGTTACCATGGTAATCTCAGGCCAAGTAATGGCTTTGGGGTCAGCCAGGTTTGATGACCTATTGGTCTCTGCCACAAGCAGGGTCTAACAGGTTATCTGTCAATGTAAAACTTCCATGTCTAATGCCCTGCAATACAAAAGTATTTACAGTAGGTATTAAACCAGTAATCAGAGCATGTTGTTGTGCCTCTGATTAAGGTCTCAATATTAGAAAACTAGTTCTAACGCACTTGAGGACATGTTGACAAGCCTGTTTTAAAACCCCTTGGGATTATCCCCTCCTAATAAACTGCTACCTGAGGTCTTGTTATTTTGGGCCATACTAATCATCTAGGACTGAGAGATAACTACGGTACTAAGGTGAAAACTAAGGCAGAAAACAAACTCAATAGGGTCTTTACTGGTTACAATAGAGGGTAGAGGTGAGATTATTATCTCCTCACCTGCAATAGTTGTGTGCGACAACTACTAAAGCGTGTATGACAGGATGCTGCAGATCCGCGGGTGATGCACACTGAGATAGGAGGCGATCAAGATAAAATGTGGTTCTTCTGTGTTGCCTCAATGGCCGAGAAGGACTTCAAATGGGTTAAGTTGAAATTGGTTTATTTGTCTACGCGCTTCAAGGCAATCTAGCCCCTTACTCAGTACAAAACCATAGTACCATGACATTGTTAGTTCATGTGATCCCTGCGGCCAACCAGTGGCCACTTCTCTGTCCCCTCCTTCAAACATAACATATCCAGAGGAAGTCAGACCTGTGGTTGCTGTCTTACTTCCTCCACATGTCTGATTTGTCTGAAGGAGGGGACTTTGAAGTATCCGCTGACTGGCTGTAGGAATTGCGTGAAATAACGTCACATGAGCACAGGAGAGCCAATGCTGACACCACTTGTAAGTATAGCTGTTATTACTTTTCTTGGGGGAAACATAATGATTAAGAAGGGGTTGTTGGAGTTGTTCACCACCACTTTATATTTATAAATTCCTAAGATAGCTTAGAACTTAAATATATTCTGTACCTAGGACCCAGTTTTGTATCTGGTGTGTCTTATGCTTCTGTAGTATGGTCTTCAAGGGTAAAGTACCCTATGCATTTTCAACAGTTACAGCTGATTAGTAATGGGTGGACCCAGACTGCAAAAGTCCGGATCTGCGCGTTTTCAAACTTATCTGAGTGCTGGACCCAGTGATAAGGCCGTAATTTAGGTTGATGCAATCTAGTCATGCATCCCTCTTAAACTGTCTGCAGTCCAAATTATATATGAATAGGAAAACGGGTTTAAGCCGCGCTGAAAAACCACTGGTGCAGGATTAATAAAGAAGTTTCTTTTTTATTACAGCATTTCCAACGCGTTTCAGAGACTGGAACCGTCTCCTTCCTCAGGGAAAAAAGAAATCATGCAGCTGTCTAACAGTCAAGTGTTATAAAGGAGAATGAAGACTGCCACGTTGACAGCCATGACGTCATCCACCCACTCTGCCTTCAGGGCAATGACTCATAGACACATGGAGAATATACAGAAAAAAAACCACAATTAAAAACAACAAAAAGTTGTAAAATACAAATTACTGCATGCAAATGAAAATAAAAATATACATTTTTAAAATTTTTAAAACAAGTCTTTCGTGGTCCATTTTTGACATATAGAATTTAAGATCTACAAAAAAAAGGGGGGGGTTAAAATGGAAATGGAGAGGTACGAACCTATGGCCAAAAACTAGTATGCATGGGGATTAAACCACCAAACCATTCCTCCAAATGTATCTGGTTGGATTGGTGGAAATGGGGATGGAATGACATGAAGTGGCACAAAGAGATCAATTGATGAAGGCAAACGCCCTTAAGACATGTGAAAATGTAATAAATTTCCATGTATATATGAACTGTAGAATTGTGCAAGTACAAAACGTGACAATTTGTTAGATCCATTAGATGCATCAAGCTTTCCTGCTTGGAAGGATCAAAATGAACAATTTGACACAAAAAGGGGCTGATGTTAAAAGATCTGACATGAAATGGAAAGAAACCGCATCTATAGAAGGGAGCAAGTGCCAGTGGAGACGGGGTGAAATAAGTTCAGACCGTGGGAAAAAATCAACTGCGCAAGCGCATGGAAGGGATATAACCTTGCCGGGGTGAGAAAAGTTCAGACCGCAAGGAAAAGTGCTCAGTGGCACAGAGTGGAGCGTGAATATACCAGTGAAAACACTGTGCAAAGGTGGAGGGTGTTCGTAGCTAATAATTAAACTGATACAATTGTCGGGAAGAGTGATGGATCCCAAATGGGGGTAAAATACTTATGGAAATAAAACACTCCAAAAAAAGGGTTTTTTTCACCAAGATAAAGAAAGAAAAAGGGTGGAAATCATACGGGGATGAGGAGTACATGAAGCTGACGGAAATGCCGGCATTTCTATATAGGAGAGGAGTCAGGAGAAAAAAGAAAGGTCCGAATGTGTTTATAAATATTAGGAAATATTAAGAAAAATAAAATATATTACATATAAAGATGAAGATTCATTAATACCGATTATTATTATCTTTTGAATTTATTTAAAAGGGAAAGTATTGAATATTAATAGATTAATACTTTAAAATTGAAGCGAAAAACACGCTGGAAAAATGAAACTAGCGAATCATAAACTACTACTTTACTATTAAAATTTTAAAGTTTATGATTCGCTAGTTTCATTTTTCCAGCGTGTTTTTCGCTTCAATTTTAAAATATTAATCTATTAATATTCAATACTTTCCCTTTTAAATAAATTCAAAAGATAATAATAATCGGTATTAATGAATCTTCATCTTTATATGTAATATATTTTATTTTTCTTAATATTTCCTAATATTTATAAACACATTCGGACCTTTCTTTTTTCTCCTGACTCCTCTCCTATATAGAAATTCCGGCATTTCCGTCAGCTTCATGTACTCCTCATCCCCGTATGATTTCCACCCTTTTTCTTTCTTTATCTTGGTGAAAAAAACCCTTTTTTTGGAGTGTTTTATTTCCATAAGTATTTTACCCCCATTTGGGATCCATCACTCTTCCCGACAATTGTATCAGTTTAATTATTAGCTACGAACACCCTCCACCTTTGCACAGTGTTTTCACTGGTATATTCACGCTCCACTCTGTGCCACTGAGCACTTTTCCTTGCGGTCTGAACTTTTCTCACCCCGGCAAGGTTATATCCCTTCCATGCGCTTGCGCAGTTGATTTTTTCCCACGGTCTGAACTTATTTCACCCCGTCTCCACTGGCACTTGCTCCCTTCTATAGATGCGGTTTCTTTCCATTTCATGTCAGATCTTTTAACATCAGCCCCTTTTTGTGTCAAATTGTTCATTTTGATCCTTCCAAGCAGGAAAGCTTGATGCATCTAATGGATCTAACAAATTGTCACGTTTTGTACTTGCACAATTCTACAGTTCATATATACATGGAAATTTATTACATTTTCACATGTCTTAAGGGCGTTTGCCTTCATCAATTGATCTCTTTGTGCCACTTCATGTCATTCCATCCCCATTTCCACCAATCCAACCAGATACATTTGGAGGAATGGTTTGGTGGTTTAATCCCCATGCATACTAGTTTTTGGCCATAGGTTCGTACCTCTCCATTTCCATTTTAACCCCCCCCTTTTTTTTTGTAGATCTTAAATTCTATATGTCAAAAATGGACCACGAAAGACTTGTTTTAAAAATTTTAAAAATGTATATTTTTATTTTCATTTGCATGCAGTAATTTGTATTTTACAACTTTTTGTTGTTTTTAATTGTGGTTTTTTTTCTGTATATTCTCCACGTGTCTATTAGTCATTGCCCTGAAGGCAGAGTGGGTGGATGACGTCATGGCTGTCAACGTGGCAGTCTTCATTCTCCTTTATAACACTTGACTGTTAGACAGCTGCATGATTTCTTTTTTCCCTGAGGAAGGAGACGGTTCCAGTCTCTGAAACGCGTTGGAAATGCTGTAATAAAAAAGAAACTTCTTTATTAATCCTGCACCAGTGGTTTTTCAGCGCGGCTTAAACCCGTTTTCCTATTCATATATGATTTTTGCTGTTTCACGGGGCCGCTGCTTTCTAACCAAGCTGACACTCACATGCGATTTCAGGAGTTGTGACTGGCACAACCTGATCAGGTGAGTGTTACCATAACTTTCTGTCGTTTCTGGTTTATCGGATAAGACCCTATTTGCGCCTTCTGTCTCCCCACCTCTAGCACTTATATTGCAGTCCAAATTATGAGTCACTTGTGGTAGCATGCATGACCACACTTTCACACACACCAGAGAGACGTACTCGGATATGAATAGAAAGTAAGACTGATTTATTTCCGGAAGTTGTACAAATATATATAACCTTATTGGCTAGGTGCCAAGAATACGTAACACGTCTCCTATTGGATAAAGTAGAACAGCTTATTCTGTGATATACAATTTACTGTAATGTGCTTGGTTCCTCATTTATATTAAGCAATGTCAGCATGATTCACTTGTCACAAGAATAGCCCAGACTGTCTGTCTGAGTCTTATGCCAAGAGATATGTGGGGTACAGTTCAAACACCATCTTAAATCCTGTTCTTTATGGATATCTCCATGTAACTCTTATATACTTATATACTCATAATAATTCATAATCTTGTCCATAACAGTCCCCCCTTTGGAGATAGCCAAAAAGTCTTTCCTTACTTTTCCAGGTCTATTGATCTGTCCTAATGCTGATGGTTACCTCACTCACATACGAGATACCCCATCCCTTGTGGATGAATCTCCCCACCCAACAGACTATGCATAGGAAGCCAGATCCTGATCGTATTCTCTAGACTGTCCTCATGGCTATGTTCCACTGGCCCACGTTATTCAGGAAGGGGGAACGTGGCAGTAGTCCTTTAATTGGCTAATATTTATCAGGGTTGGGTTCACTCAGAGTCTCATGCTCCTCAGTCCTCAGGCGGTAATGGTGGGACATCAAAGGTGGGATGTAGAGTCGTCTTCCAGTCCACATGCTTAGATATCATCATCCTGGCACAAAGTATCGGGTAGAAGAGGGAAGACAGCCATCTCCTGGTCTCAGGCAGGTCCGACATCTCTTTGTAGTGGAATGCATGGATCTTCGTCCGAAAGAAAAAGAGTGAGAGAAGAGAGAGAGAAAGAGAGAGAGAAAGATTGAGAAGAGAGGGAGAGAGAGAGAGGAAAAGAGAAAAGAGAGAGGAAAAGAGAGAGGAAAAGAGGAGAGAGAAAAAGAAAAGAGAGAGAAATCTAGATCTGGTTGGATCTGGAGGAGAAAACTCAAAAACGTGTATTAGGCACATGTTTAAACAAACAACAAGCTTAGTTGAAGTATCTGGGGGTACTTCTAAACAGGATTTCATAGGGTCTCAACCTAGTGGTCCCTGCTGGGGTGTGTCTGACACTGAACAATGCAAGGGGAAGACTCTCATGCCCTTGCCTTCTACACTGCCCCATCTTCCCAACCTTCCCTCTATTCTGTGGCTGGTATGGGGTGTGTAGAGTCAGTTCTGTGTCTAAGGCCTGCCATATCTCTTTGGCTGGCAGTGAAAGCAGGTCACTAGCCACTTTCTATGGTCTCCGGGAGCCCGCAGCTGCACCCTATCTCAGTCCTCTTCTTCTTCTGGGACTTGCTCTTGTAGGGTCAGGACAACGTTTTCTCAAGACTTTCCATCCTTCCTTTCTTCTTCACATCTGGGTCATTCGAAAAGCACAGATTGACTGACTGTTTCTCTCGTAAGTGGTCTTGGGGCTTCTTTGGATGTTCTGTCAGTGAGGGCACTTCTTACTGCTTCCCTTGACTCCTCCAATGTAGGCCTCAACCCTGCTCACCGCGACTCTGTCTGGCAATAGCAAAGCTTCCATCCGTTCTTCTATGGCCTCATGGCGGCGTACAGTTCCATTGGCAGTGATCAAGTCTCTTGTCCTCCACAGAGTAGATGCTGGCTGCCATCTTGCAGGCTTCAGCGAGAGCACATACATCTGCTTCTTCACAGACAGGCATGCGGGTAGCGACTACTCTATCAGCACAGCATCTTCTGCTACCAGCACCATACCCATGTGGAACCGTCTTCTTGATGCACATCTTGATCCATCCGCAAAGGTGTTAAGTCAGGGTCCAAAGGTATATCCGTCACGGTATCGAATCCAGAGTTTCAGCTATGCCAGAGTCGACTACCTCTTCCACCAAGGTGTCAGAGGTGGGACACTCCCCCCTTGGAAGAGGGAGAAGTTCAGCAGGATTAAGGACCCCACACCGAGAGATGGTGACTTTGTCAGGGAGCAGTGATGTCATACGGGCACTGATCTTCAACTGGTGCTTTAGGTAGGTGTTCAATCTGGCTGAGTAGTGTTCAAAGGGCTGCTGTCTTCCTCCATGGCAAACGGGTAGAATGACTTCTGGGCTGGAGATGACATGATGATACTCTTCAGGTGACTGTAACTGTAACTCAGGTGACTGTGACTGTAGCTCATCTGTATGTGGGGTGATCTTGTAAGCTGCTAGATTCATCTCCACACGTCTTGCCATTTGAAGGAGGGTGTCTTGGTCTTTACCAGCTGTAGTTTACATGTGGGCTCTCGGAGACCTGATACAAAGGACTATACCCAGGTTTGTAAGAAAGAGCAATGAGTGTAACTTTGGGGTTAGGAGAACACTGAAATTCTAAAAACTAAGATCCCCTAAAACCCCAGGGAAAGAGAAAAGAGCACAAGAGGGTTTGGAAACTACCAAGCAGCACCCCCTGACTACATCTACACAACTAGGAAAAAGCAGTGGAGCGTATCTACTCTACCTCTCCTGTGCTGACCCTGTAACTCGGGGCCCTGCACTCTCCCTCATCCCGACGGTAGACCTGATGGTGGTCAGGGTCGAGCCTCCAGCGTATCCCTCTCTCCTGTCAGACCCTGCAAACTAAGACACAAAGGATTACTGGGTGCTGCCAACGAAAACCCTAATATATACCAACTCCTGAAGATCAATGTCCCCTTGGGACCACATGAACCTCCACCCTCTCTATCAGGGAACTCTTGTGCAAGCTACCGGCAGGATAACATACAAGTGAAAATATCTCAAAACAAGGCTAAGCAGCAACTGCCATAGGCAGAAAAATATTCACTGTCCACCAGGACTAATAGTGCAGTCTATATGGTCTACTAAATTGTATAACATACAGCAAAAACAAACATGCAAAAGTGAAGGGAAAAGGTTTCCACAGGACTATCAGCAATAACCTCTGCTAAGGTTCATTAGTGGGAAAAACTGCATATATGACCAAAAATGGAGTGTGTGTGTTCCAGGTCCCTGTCTCCCCCCTCTGCAGTCCCTGCTATGTCAGCAATAAACAGAGCAGTGACTTTGGCTGCATAAACAAAAATGGGGAACTGGGTGTCGGCTGGACTAAAATGGCGTCTAAAGATGAACTATGTAGTGTCTGAGTTAAAACGTCCACTAAAGATAATTACCGATAAGAAACAGCCGCTAAAAGAGGAAGTAGGTGTTGGCCAAAAATGGCGTCTGAAGAGTCCTGGGAGGGAGTGACATGTATTGTGACATCTACATTCAGGAGGTATTCAATCTGTCACTGGGAATACGGATTATATAGGGACCCCTGGGCTGACCCTGTAACTAGGGACCCTGTACTCGCCCTCATCTCGACGGTAGACCTGATGGTGGTCAGGGCCGAGCCTCCAGCGTATCCCTATCTCCTGTCAGCCCCTGACAACTATCCCCATACCATACCCCACCCAGGGCAGAGTGACAGAAAGAAATCTACATTCAGAACAGAAAATAATGGGGTGGGCTTACGTGGACACAGTGCTCCACAGACAGGTAAAATACACATAGTGCAGTTGCTAGATTCAGAATTACTCATCAATTCTCATCTAGAATTCTCCATTTCAACATACGTGTGTCATTTACAACTAAACTTCACAGAATTTCATTCACAGGACTGAAATGGAAACTAACACTTCCCTGTTTTTTGTTTTTTTTTTTTTCTTTCCTTTCAACTCTCCTACGGTGTTTCACACCAAAAACTGCGTACATTATACATAAAACATCTTCCAGTGTCACTTGGGTGATAAGGTACACGCACCCTCACTGTAAACCTGCAAACCTGGCTTCATTACTGGCCAGAAAGAATCCCCAGCTTTAATCTGGGTGAAAACATCTTTCAGGGAAAACTATATATGAGATATTATGTCAGAGAGAGAATTCACGATATACATACACCTCCATGAGAACGGTCTATCGACTACTCAATAATTCCGATTAAGACCAAAGTTTAGGGGTCTTCCCCAATGTATTCAATTCTAGGTAAGAATACATTGACATCCACTAAAACAAGACCAGTGAGTACGCATACAATGTTCAACTCACTGCTTAGCAGGAAACCCGTACCAGGTAACAGTCTAACAGTCAGGGCTCTTTCACCCACTTTTTCCTTAACACTGCACCTGTACATCAGGTCCAAGGTATCAAACATCAATTATTGATGACACGTCACTCATAGGTGTATATATCTCAGTGTTCCTTCACAAGGACTGCAGCCTCTTGGGGCTTCCATGTCACATATTTAGGGCGTTCTTGTCTGGGACTATCGGAATAATGGTGCGATGCCATGTGTGGCCTGACGTCCTCAAATAAGGACAGCACCTGTGGTTTACCTCTACTAGGGACAGTGTTGGTGGTGGGGTGGATCATTGTTAAATCATTGTCATCTTCCTGCCCCCCCTCGGTGGCTTCTGTTGCTCCAGCAACAAATAGGCCAGTGGCCTTGGGACTGAAGATGGCTGGAAAAGGGAACTAGGTGCGGCCCAACCTGAAATGACGTCTGGGCAGGCTAGGGAGGGCGTTTGGTGGGCAGGGGGACAAACTACACAAGTCCAACCCTCTGAGGATGACATATAGGGTGGTGGGCATTGCTTTCTAATGGGCTTGGCCACTTCCTGAGGAGCCATTTTCTGAGCTGGTGCAATATAGAAATATCTACCATCTCTATCCCATTCCTCTTTCCAGGCCAATCTTTTAATGTCCTTTGACGTTCTATACCATGCCTCAGCATCCATAAGGAGATCTTTATCTTTCAAGATCCCTCGCTTGTTTAACAAAACATCTTTCCATTCCTTCTCGTTCGCTTACTAATTCTTCTGCCGTTAACTTGACAGGTGTGGACTGATTAGACCCCATGCTTCAAGGGTATACGACCCAAAACTAACACGGCAATCTGGATGTCTGGTCTGCCGTAATCCACTTCCTCTTCTGGACCATAGACTATACACATCCACAGAATACACAGAATTTCTACCTCAGTCCACAAACCACAAACACAAACGAGCTGTCCTACCAGGAAGTGTCACGTGGGTGATAGATACTAAATTCACCCTCACTATCTCTTACTTCATGTACCAGTAACCTCTGTTCACACTATATACACCTTATTCTAACGGTCCGTCCAGAACATCAATAATACTGTTTAAAACCAAAGTCAAAAAGGGATTCTGCCAATGTTCTCCTACCTAGGATCGCAGAGAACATCAAATTCCACCAGATACAGTCAGGGTCACACCATGACGCTGTACCGGCCAAAACCAATCCCCCTATCGTCTCCTCTCTGTGGAAGACCACCAGGATACAGTCAGGACTCTTACCATGACACCTGTACCTGCCCTTTAGATTTATCAATTACTGACTATCAACCGGACACGTTACGTTACACACCCGTGTATACACTATATACTCAGACAGCATACTTCAAAGTACATCTTCAGAGTTTTTTTCTTCACTCAAAGACAGCTCTCACTACATTACGTGACACTTCCTCTTTTTGCATAAACCAGTATATACGAACAAAGCACACAGAACTTCACGGTTCTCGTAACCAGCAAGTACTCCACCTGCTGCAAATAGACAGACATCTCAACAGGTAGACACAGGTCAACACAATGACATAACAATAAGGACACTATATACACCATCCAGGTGGCTGATCTCACCTGCAGATATAACCATATATATTCATATATGCAGCGTATATAACAACTTCCTCATTTTCCCTTGCCTTTAAGTCAGAGAAAAATAAAACATAGAACTTCTGCTTTTCTCCTAGAGCAGACAAAAACCACATTACATTTCATGTGATTTACAATTTATACAGACAGCTTAAGGTGAACCTGACCACCTTGGTGTGGGATCTCTTAGGACGGCCTAACTCATGCGAGATGGCGGTCATTAGGTGTCTAGACTGGGACAGCCCAACCCCCCCTTCGAAATGCAAGTACACGCATGAGGTTTGCAAGGTGAGATTATACAAATTTTCTCACCTGCATTTGGAGTGTGCACCTCCACCTCTCGCGTAGTTGCCTTACGACTGAAGGTGTCAGCACGGCCGTCCGCCATCCAGAGCTCCGTCCTAAGGTTCGTTGGGCGCCAAATGATAAGGCCGTAATTTAGGTTGATGCAATCTAGTCATGCATCCCTCTTAAACTGTCTGCAGTCCAAATTATGAGTCACTTGTGGTAGCATGCATGACCACACTTTCACACACACCAGAGAGACGTACTCGGATATGAATAGAAAGTAAGACTGATTTATTTCCGGAAGTTGTACAAATATATATAACCTTATTGGCTAGGTGCCAAGAATACGTAACACGTCTCCTATTGGATAAAGTAGAACAGCTTATTCTGTGATATACAATTTACTGTAATGTGCTTGGTTCCTCATTTATATTAAGCAATGTCAGCATGATTCACTTGTCACAAGAATAGCCCAGACTGTCTGTCTGAGTCTTATGCCAAGAGATATGTGGGGTACAGTTCAAACACCATCTTAAATCCTGTTCTTTATGGATATCTCCATGTAACTCTTATATACTTATATACTCATAATAATTCATAATCTTGTCCATAACACCAGGCCCTGGATTTCGAGTGTTGATCCGGATACGGCAACTCGGGGAATTAAAAAAAGAAGGAATTATAAAGAAAATAAGGCACCGGCAAGGCTGTACACTGCTCCCACTGCCACTTACTTCTTTCCAGGGCCGCTCATTACTTTCATTGCATATGCACTGCTTTCCCTGCCCACCGGCCATCCTATTGTCTATGATTGGTTGCAGGCAGATGCTGTCGCACTGGCTGAGGGCGCATCTGACTGCAACCAATCATAGGCGTTGTCTTTGGGTCTATATTGAACAGTAAAAATAAATAAATAAAAATAATGTATTAGGCATATGGTCCCCCCATATTATGATACCCAGAAAAGATAAAGCACATAGTTAAAGGCTGCAGCCCCCAGCCGTGCGCCTATCTTGGCTATGTATCAAATAGGCGAAACTGCTTTTTTTATTATTTAAATAAATAATTTAAAAAAACAGCATGCAGTCCCCCCAATTTTGATACCCAGCCATAATAAAGCCCAACAGCTGAGGGCTGGTATTCTCAGACTGGGGAGACCCATGGATATTAGGGCCCTCAGGCTAAGAATAGCAGCCTGCAGCCGCTTCAAAATTGTCACATCCATTAGATGCTACAATCTCAGCGCTTTACCCGGCTCTTTCCGATTTCTCTGGTGCGGTGGCAATCGGGGTAATAGGGGTTAATGACAGCACACAGCTGTCACTAAGCCAGGAATTAGTGATGGGTGGAGGTCTATGAGACCCCCCATCACTAGTCCTATAAGTCAAAAGAAATAAAACACAAACACCGAGTAAAATCCTTTATTTGAAATAAAATACAGCACCCTCCTTCCTCTCTTTATTAACCCCCAAAAGACCCTTGAAGTTCCACTGTAATCCACACCACTTATAGTCATCTGATTCTGGTCACCATAGACGTATATATGGGGACTGAAATCTGACCCAGAACCGGATTTTAAAAACCAGATCAAACAAACCTTCCGCTCCTGGTTATCTGTGAGTCCGCTTATCAGTACAGCTGATGCCTAAACATTAGCTTGGCAATCAACCATTGCTCCTGCAGTGTGGTTGAGCGTGCATTACACTAATGGCAGCCACTTTTTCCCCCCAAGAATAAAAGATTAAGAGTTGAAATTCCACATTTCTCTCATGACACAATAAATGGTCTGGAGGCCTCTCATACACATCAGATGGTCATCCATTCCTACCAAAATTCGTCTCATCTATCTAATACAAGATTAGATCTTAAAAGACGTGTAGGGAACACAGAACGGAAATATGTCCATGATCCTTATTTGGGTCTATAAATATTGGTGTACCTCGTAGCTTCTGGACCTTAATGTAAACCTGTAACAAGTACACTCCCCTAACATTTGCCAATTCTAATAATAATGTCTTATGTGGCTAAAAGCAAGAACCCGCTATATCTACCGCTTATTATCTTGCTCTAGTCCTAAGGATATGTTCACATGCTGCATTTTTACAGTATTTTTTCAGTGTGTTTTTTCTGTGTAAAAACTGCTGCACTTTAAAGTACTAGTAAAATGAATGAGATTTCTGCTTTTTTCCTTGCATATTTTAATTATCAATGTGGTTTGTTTTTTTTCAAATCTCCTTCATGTCAATTCTTTCAACATGATTTGCAGCATTTTTCTCCCATTCAAATGAATACATAAACAAGCATATTAAACTGCAACCAAAACACAAGTGCATGCTGTGTTTTTCCTGCGAAGAGATTTTTTTTTAGTGCAGAAAAAATGTTACAAAAACTCAAAGTGTGAGCATACCCTAAAACTGATGTGTGGCCCTGTGATGGAGCAGTGGTCACATTTTAGCTGCCACAATGGAGAAAGGTTATCACTATTGTTCATTATACAGTGACAAGCAAAAGGGTAACAATGTTTTGAACTTTTGACTTTCAAGCTCTATATCTCACCATCCACTACAGCTTTGAGTGTGAGACCACCTTCTTTTTATAGACAATCATTGTGGCTATCTCATACATAGATTTAACTAGTAACTATTTAGCCTATGATTAGTTATGCAGTTCCTTGTCATGTCACTGCTATGTTACTGTTTTGCTCCTAAAATCTAAATTTAACTTTTTATTATTTTGTAAATCTCCTTATCTCCTTTGGCTTTCAACACTGCCTGAATCCTTCTGAGCATAGGCTCTATTAGATTCAAGTAAGTCTCAACTAATTCCTGAACCCGGGTCCCCTCTACACATTTCCAATGCTGGTGCATAGCGGTCAACTCACTTGGGTATGTATACAGCTTTTTCTTGAACTCTACTCACACGTTTTCAATTGAATTGAAGTCCGGGGACTGTGAGGGCTAATCCTGGTCCTCTACTTTATTGTCATTCAACCATTTCTTTGTCAATCTCAACATATAGAACCTAAAAGATGTAACCCCAGTAAAAAATGGAGAGTATGAAAAAGAGGGGGTACAGAGAAAAGGACCACAAGAAATATCAATGTTGAATACAAAAGTATATTTATTAAATACCAAGTGATACAAGGTGCACAGTGGTAGCAGGCAGAGATGGAAAAACCTGCACAGAAAACAACCCACAATGATACCCGGACTGGCCACAAGATGGCAGTAACACCTGCTAACAGGCTACACTATAAATATGAGATGTATCCTCAAAGATAAAGTAGCCCAAAACCACCACAGAGGGGGGTTTTGGGCTACTTTATCAACGTATAGGTTAAGGTCATTGTCCTTCTAAAACTCTATTTAGTCCTTTTCAAACCCATAGTACTTGAGTGTATGAAGTAACTTGTCTTGTAGGATACTCACATTTAGCTCCGCATTGAGACCACCATTGATCCTGGTCAAGTATCCAACGCCTTTGCCTCTGAAGCAACCACATATCAGGCTTCCTCCACTGAACTTGATAGTTACTTCAAGTTCTCAGTACTTTAGCCCCTTTTTCTTTTCTTTCTTCCAGACCCATTTGCAACCATCAGAGCTTAGCCTATTGACTTTCATCTCATCGCTCAAAATCACACATTTCAAGACTCCTTCTCTTCACTTTTCATAGTTCTTTGCAAACTTGAGCCGACACGTCTTATGATGATTTTGAAGTTGAGGCTTCTTTACCTTTTTCCCGGCCACCATTCCAGACTTGTGTAACGTGCTTCTCATGGTGCTTACATGGACGTCTGTGATCTCTCTCTTATGAAGCATACGAGCCATCTCCACTAATGTGTTTGTTGCGCCAGAACTGATAGACCTTGCTATGAGCCGACTTGCTGATTCCAGTATTTTGCTACCTGGACGTCCACCTCATGGCTTTTGAATGTATCAACAGATTTAATTTTGTACTGTTCCAACTGTTATAGCCTCACATGATGCAGTTTGGCAATTTTCTTGGCTCAGAGACCACTATCGAAGAGCTGGATGATGCTGTTTCTCTTTTCTTGGGAAATCTTCATGGCTGCTCCTCAATTCGAATCAGTAACTTTCACTTGGGAATCAACCTAAGAACACACTGAGCTAGTAGGAAATGTGAGAACAGGTTGTAATTTGTAGGATACAGGAAGAAAAAAAATTCTAACACCATGAGCAAAACAGTAACAATACAGTGACATGACAAGAATCTGCATAACTAATCATATGCTAAATAGTTGCAAGTCAATTTTATGTATGAGATAGCCAAGATGATTGTAAAAAGAAGGTAGTCTCACACTAAAAGATGTAGCGGATAATCAGATATGGAGCCTGAAAGTCAAAAGTTCAAAACATTGTTACCCTTTTGCTTGTCACTGTATACTACCTCTCTTATTTTATTAGCTAATGGCTTATATAAAAATAAGATGTTACTGGAGAATTTACTTGAGAGTGAAGTTTTTCTCTTTTTTCATTTTAGTTTTCCCTGTTGCTCTGATGCTCTAGGGAGATGGTCACAAATGTTTACTCAAGTGCAGAGTATTACAAAGCTGGATATTTTCTTCATCATAGAACAATAGTGCCTGGGGGATTAAGATAAATTAGAACTGTAAATATTTCCACCTACTCAAGGAAGGCTTTTCAAGTTAAAACATCTTATATAAACAGCCACGTTATAATATGCATATGTTCCTCATTTAACATAACTGTGTTTGGGTACTTGTGCATATGTTAGCTACACAGGGTTTCTTTCTGTCCTAGATCTAGATTTCCTAAAATAATTGCATTTACATTGGGATTGCTTTCTTTTTACAATGTTTCACATTTTCAGTTTGGAATAATTTGGGTCCTCTTGCATAATGGGCTGAGATCTGTACGGTTTGAGTTTGGTCATTTTCTACAGATTATTACGATGTTCTCCAACTGTTGAAGATAATATGCATTTTTCATGGCTCACTCGGTACAAAAGAACATACAGAGTAATATCCAACCATAATAAATCTTATTGGAACTCAATATGATAGAATAAACTATTTGGAGTCCATTGGTTCCCATACAATTAAGAAGGACAACATGTTTTTACACATGGGCCCGAATACTACTTTCTTTTTTATTCCACCCAAATTTTCAAAAGCCAAAGAATCATTATTGAATAAGAACAGCTGCTTGAACATTTGCCAGGATATTTTTTTTTTACCATGGGTTTTTCCAATATGTTGGATAATTGTGGATCTTCAGATGAATGTCTGAGAAGTTCTGTTACTTTATGTCAGCAGGAAAGGATGATTGGGCTGGACCTTCAACGGCAACAGGTGTTCTCTACCACTCCAGTCTGGAGGAAGTAGCACTCACACAGCTGGCCGGCGTTAAGAATATATTTTGTCTAAAGAAGGAAATTTCTTTACTATTAAACTATCAAATTTCAAGCAGTCTCTATAGTATTATCTTGGATGTTTTATTACTCCCTGTATAATCAATACATTATTCTTTAGTTTTTCCGAGAGGTTGATGTCCTGAAGGTAGCTTATATTTATTTCAGACAGTTCCGCAATAAAATGAGGTGCAGAGTATATTAAAATAGCGCTCACAAAAGTAACCCATCATTGTGTGTACTGCTGTAGCTTCAGTTTGTGTTATTTGTGGATTATTTTACACACACACACATACACACAAATACACACAAATATACACACACAAATATATATACAGATGTATCACAAAGGTGAATATATCCTTCACATTTTTATTCATATTTTATTATATGCTTTCAGTGTAGTCCCGTGAAAAGATATAACGGCATGCTTGCAGTATGGAAGATTGGCAGTCACTGGGCGTTACCGCCCAGAGATAGTGGGCAGAGCGGAGACAGTGGGCAGTATCGGGCGGAATTAGTGGGAAGGAGCGGAGATAGTGTGTGTAAGTCCACATAGTCATCGAGTTCTTTAGTCTAGAAGCGGAGAACTGGGGGTAAGACCCCCAGGCCGATGGCAGTGCAGGGTAAGGGGTGATGGATAATTTAAATATTAATAATTAATTATGCAAGGGGGAACTTCGCCGCTCCCTTCGTCAACCCCCCTTCCTACACAGGGGGTTTATCATCGCTTATAGAATAAAGAACTCCATGACCACGTGGAAGAATGAATATGTATTCCAGTGCACCGCAAAAGGAAACACCGGGCCAGCTAAGCTGGTTACACCCACCCTATCTCTGCTCCCGCCCACTAACTCCGGACAATCCCGTCTACTGTCTCTGGGTGGTCACGCCCAGGCACATCCGGTCCCTGATACTGTAAGTATGCCTATGTAATAAAATAGTTACAAGAATGTAAGACCTAAGCCACACGGCGAGAATATCGGTGTGAGTGGAGTGCGATAAAACATCGCATTCCACTCCGACCAATTCTAGCCTGTGTGTCAGCACACATGAGCGATTATTTTCTCAGTCCTAATCGGACCGAGAAAACAATCGCAGCATGTTGTGACTGTAATGCGAGACTCTTTCTCTCGCACCCATTCAAGTGAATGGGGCGAGAGAAAAATCGCAATGCACTCGTGGTACTCCAGTGTACCGTGTGTGCAGAGCGAGAATTGCAATAGCTGGCTACGGATGAGAAAGGGGGAGAAATCCCTCCCTCCCTTCCGTAGAGCCGGGCTGCCCCCCACAGCTGAGGTCCGCTCGCACAGTTGGACCGCAGTCGCAGGGATACTAGCATGACACTCGGCTCCTGCTGTGCTGCCAGCGTGAGCCGACTGTCATGCGAGCATCACACTAGTGCCCCGTGTGGCCCCAGCTTAAGAGATATAATCACTTTTTTTAACATACTGTATATACACGTAAGTATATACACTTAAATGTATACATTTTACTTTTTTCAAAACAATGTGCGTACTGGGTAATTGCTTTTTAGAGCAATTGGGTTTGCTATTTGTTTAAATCAATGTATTCGCTTTAAAAAAAAAAATAAAGGATTATACTGTAAGTCCATATGTATCTTAAAGCATAAAGTAGTATGCCTGCAGATTTAAATGAATTTTTATGGTTACAGGTTCCCAATAAAGAAAATTTGTGACTTGCTGAAGCAAAACTGAGTTAAATACCTTGAAAAAGTCCCTAAATGTTCCTGATTCTGCTGCTCTTTTTAGTTTTTCTCTGTTTCGCTCTATTAAAAAGATATTCTCATTTGCATCTTCTGGAGAGCACAATGTAAATTCTCTGCTTGCAAACCAACTTGGTGTTTCTTCACATTTTTCTCTGGGGGCTTGCACCTTCATCCCTCTCTCCCTCCCAGATGTTACCAATCATAGCTTAGCAGCCGGTCTAGCAGTCTCAAACACTGCCGAGTCGTGATAGGCAGGATCTGCGAGGGAAGGGTAAAGGCACAAGCCCCCAGAGAAGACTGTGAAGAAATGTTGCTGGTGCTGTAAAACTCTTTTTCTTCCTGTATACTTCAAATTACCACCTGTTCTCACATTCCCTGATAGCTCAGTGTTTAATTAGGTTGATTCTCAAGTGATAAGTCACTGGTTCAAATCAAGGTGCCAGGAACAAGATTTCCCAAGAAAAAGGAAACAGCATCATCCAGCTCATCTATGTCTCTCAGAGAAAAAAAATTGCCAAACTGTATCATGTGAGTGCTATGACAGTTGGAAGAATATGAAATGAAGTCCGTCCATCCATTCAAAAACCAAGAGGTGGAAGTTCAAACAAAATAACGGAGCCAACAAATCATCTTATGACGAGGTCTATCAGTTCTGGTGCAACAAACACGGCAGTGGAGTTGGCTCAGATGGGTCGTAACAGTCAGATCACAGACATCCATGCAAGTAACATGTGTTACACAAGTGTGGAATGGTGGCCCAAAAAGAAGAAGCCTTGAATTGAATATCATCATAAGAAGCATCAACTTGAGTTTGCAAATAAGTACGAAAAGTGGACAGTAGAAGATTGAAAACAGGTCATTTGGAGCGATAAGATGAAAGTAAATAGACTAGGCTCTGATGGGTGCAACTAGGTCTGGAAGAAAGAAAGGAAAACGGGACTAATCAATCGAGAAATTGAAGAAACTATTAAGTTCAGCAGAGGAAATCTGATGATATGGGGCTGTTTCACAGCCAAAGGCGTAGAGTACGTGACCAGGATCAAGGGCAGTCTCAATGCTGAGCTATATGTGAGTATCCCTCCTACAAGACAAGTTACTCTGTACACTTGAGTACTATGGGTATGAAAAGGACAACATAATGTTCCAATAGAACAATGCCCCAAAGCATACATCAAGATTGGAGAAGAAATGGTTCAATGCCAATAAAGTAGAGGTGCTGGATTGGCCCCAACAGTCCCCGGACCTCAACCCAATTGAAAATGTGCGTTTAGAATTGAAAAAAGAGCTGTATACATACCCAAGTGAGTCGACCAGTATGCACCAACATTGGGAACATGTAGAAGAGACCTAGGCTCAGATATCGTTTAAGACATGCTTGAATCTGATCAAGAGCATGCCCAGAGGGATTCAGGCAGTGTTGAAAGCCAAAGGTGAATTAATCAAATAACAAAAATATAAATTTACATTTTCAGTGTTGCAAGTCAAATGTGAATTTACAAAATAATTAAAATTTTGATTTTTAGGAGTAAAACAGTAACAATGCAGTGATATGACAAGAATCTGTATAACTACTCATATGCTAAATAGCTGCAAGTCAAATTTATGCACGAGATAGCCGAAATGATTGTCTATAAAATGATGGTAGTCTCACATTTGAAGCTGTAGTAGATGGTGAGATATGGAGCCTGAAAGTCTAAAGTTCAAAACATTGATACCCTTTTGCTCAGTGTATTTGCCTGTACTATTAATTTCTGTAAATTTTATAGAAATTACAGTGAGCAATTAACTAATCATTTAACAACTTTAAAGCACCCTTGAAGGGAATCTATGGCTCTTTAATCAAAAAGACAATATTCTTAAAGGAGTTGTCTGATATTTAAAAGTCTTTAATACATTCTTTGCAGTGATAACATGCCATATATTCTCATGACCAATTATTGGCCTCAGCCAGTGGTGATACTAGTATGTATGACATGATATTGCTGAGGCCAGCAATTGGTTGCAATGGGGATGTAAAAGACATCATTGCATCAAGGAAGTGAACTAAACCCTGCGTGGACAACGAGAACATCTACATGAGACAGGACTGGTGTCTATCAATTATATTTTTAAAAAATTCATTTACTAACTTGGGGGCCACAAAACAATTTTAAAGGGAGCCTGACAGTTGATACATGCTACCGAATCCATGGGCAACATGTAGGAGACTGTCTGTGGCTATACTATCTCAGCCAAGCATGTCTGGCCTTGCAACGCTGTGGCATTTCAGAGAAAACCATACTTTAATAGCCGACCAGGGACTGAGCCGCACTGTAGACTAGTCAGATAGGCAGATCCCTGGTGGCTTCTTCCCACTGGCTGCACTGGATTGACAGGTCTCTGCATGTGCGTATAAAGTGTCACAGGTGTGTCCCGGGTGGCAGACAATCATTTGGTTTCTGGCAATAGAAAGTAGCAGGATTTTGCTGCGCAAAATGCTCCCTGACTTTCTACTGTTCCTGCTGTCAGTATTCATTGTATTAGGTAGCTTTCCTGCTGGGTTTTCATCTGTTCTCCTTTTGGACCCCATGGAGCCCTCCTTCTATCCAGCTGCTGTTCATCAGTATTCTCCATGTGCTTTAACTCCCATCTTAACTGGACTTGTGTTGCTTATATTATTCAGTTAATTCAAGCTCTGGTTGCAAGCAGGAGGCTTGTACTCATCTGTGGTATCATTGCTGAAACTCTGCTGAACTTCTACCTGAGTCATCTATGGATAAGTAATTCATGCATTTTTTTTCCCTTGTGTGTCCTCTTTGTGTTTTTTCTTGTGTTTAGTGAGGTTGATGAAGAGCTCATCCCACCCGTTCCCTATTTAGCGTCCAGCACTAGGGATACTTAGGGTCAGGTATCTCGCTCGGCGCATAGATGAGGAACCTATCTAGGGTGGTGAGGGACCCCAGGGACCAGTGGTAGGTTTGGTCAGGGGTCACCATCTCCGCCTTCCCTAGACACTGGGTTTCCCAGCCAAGTCAATGGAGATCTGTCTGTTTGACTAGTCTACAATGTGGCTTGCTCTCTGGTCAGCTATTAAAGTATGGTTTTCTCTGAAACGCTGCAATGTTTTAGAGTCAGGCATACCAGGTTAAGATAATACAGCGAGTATCTGATACAAGCTGCCCATGGATTAGGTGGATTGTATCAGCTGTAAGGCTGCTTTTACACATCAGTTTTTTGGCATCAGGCACAATCCGGCGAAAAAACTGATGTGACGGATCCGGCGAAAAAACGGATCAGTTGCATCAGTTTTTTCCATGAGTTCCTTCAGTTTTTTGACAGATCCGGTATGATACTGAGCATGCTCAGTTGAAAAAAACGGATCCGGCGGCTGGATCCGCTTTTTTCCGCATTACGCTGGATCCGGCGTTTATAGGTTTCCATTATAAAACATGCCGTACGGCACCGGATCCGGCGCAATCCGTTTTTTTTGCCGGACACAAAAACGTTCACTTCAACGTTTCATCCAGTTGCCGGACAAGTAAATTTTGCCGGCAAAAAAAGGATGAAACGCAAGGCCACCCGGCACAATCCGGCGCTAATGAAAGTCTATGGGGGAAAAAACGGATCCGGCGGCAACAGACGCTGGATCCGTTTTTTCATGATTTTGCCGGATTGTACCTGATGGCAAAAAACTGATGTGTGAAAGCAGCCTAAGGGCGGCTTTGCATGTTGCAACATCGCACGTGCGATGTCGGTGGGGTCAAATCGAAAGTGACGCACATCCGGCGTCACTTTCGATATTGTAGTGTGTAAATCCTAGATGATACGATTAACGAGCGCAAAAGCGTCGTTATCGTATCACCGGTGTAGGCTCCGACTTTTTCAAAATTACGCTGCCGCGACAGGTACGATGTTGTTCCTCGTTCCTGCGGCAGCACACATCGCTGTGTATGAAGCCGCAGGAGCGAGGAACATCACCTTACCTGCCACCGGCGGCTATACGGAAGGAAGAAGGTGGGCGGGATGTTTACATTCTGCTCATCTCCGCCCCCCTGCTTTGATTGGCCGCCTGCCGTGTGACATCGCTCTGACGTTGTACGACCCGCCCCCTTAGGAAGGAGGCGGGATGCCGGCCAGAGCGACGTCGCAGGACAGGTGAGTGCATGTGAAGCTGGCGTAGCGATAATGTTCGCTACACCAGGAATGACAACATATTGCTGCTGCGATGGGGGCGGGGACTATCGCGTGCGACATCGCAGCATCGGCTTGCGATGTCGCAACGTGCAAAGCCCGCCTAAGGTTCCCTTTAAAAGTTGGATCTTGGGAGGTTTATTTAGCAGGAAATGACTCAAAAGCTGTACTGTAGTTTTAAATGCAGTCCAATGTATTAGCTGTGTTTAAAGAAATCCTAATTACACATTGTAAAATCCAGAATATTTTTATCCAGGCACTGAAGCCAAACAAAGATGGCATAGAGACATTTCTGTCCATGTTTTACTGTATAAAATTAGCTCTATTGTCTGAACACAATCACATGGAGTTCTCAACGATTCAGTAAATGGTTTCCAAGTTTCATGAAATGAGTAGAATAGTTATCTCTGTAAGCAGCGATATCTTGCACAGAGGCTTCCCACAGTCCAGCTGATGGAAGACGCAAATGTAGGTGCGTTCCGTAGGAAATACGGCGTGTTTCTGTGCTCTTGTAGTAACTATTTCACCCTGGAGAGTCAGAAAGCCAGGCAGGTTTATGCATTATCTAGAGCAGTAATGTGCTTTTACGAGATGCTGAAATGTAACATTCAGCTATAATGTTAATGAAGCCCATATGCCAAATACAGCAGCTTTACACAGCCAGTATATTCAGTAGTGCTTTTGTTTTACATTGGATGATATACTGTTACAATATAATAATATGGAATATTAGGCTTGGCAATTATGATCAATGAAAAATGATACAGACACATGTTCCATCTTGAATGTCTGCAATATGAATAAGAGAAAATTGGTGTGAAAATAATAAGGTCACAGCAGGTGCAATGGACCTATAGACACCGGTACTACTAGTAATGTAGTTTACGTTGTGTAAGCAGTAAAGTTTGTCATCGCCTGCTGCTTTGCTTCAAATACCATAGTATTTCAGGCAACCAAGAGCAGATTAAGGCTATGTGCGCACTTTGCGATGAGTTAGTTGCATTTCAAAACGCATCTCTGGCAGAAATTGTCTTTGTCAAATTTGGTTTTGACCACAAAAACGCTAAAAATATGCTTGCGTTTTTACTGTGTTTTACAGCAGTACAATAAGAAAAAAACAATATAGTGGTGCTTTAAATAATAAAAAAAGCTGATAACCTACCTATCCTGGAAATTTCCTGTACCTCGGCTTCCTTCCTCTACTTGCCAGCATCTACATGCTAAATAAGACAGCCAACATGATGATGTCATCCCCCACAGCCCCCTAGGTAATCATACCTCCCAACTTTAAAAGAAGGAAAAGAGGGACCAAGTTTGCGGCGCGCGTAGCGCGCCACGGCAAATTTTAGGCCACGCCCCCTAACCACACCCATTTCACAGTCACGCCCATATCCACTCCCCATCCACACCCACTCAGCATGGAAACACAGGCAGCCGGCGGGCCTCCAGCATGGACACGCAGGCAGCCGGCGGGCCTCCAGCATGGACACGCAGGCAGCCGGCGGGCCTCCAGCATGGACACGCAGGCAGCCGGTGGGCCTCCAGCATGGACACGCAGGCAGCCGGCGGGCCTCCAGCACGGAGAGGCAGGCAGCCGGCAGGCAGCCGGCAGGCCCCAAGCACGGAGACGCAGGCAGCCGACGGGCTTCCAGCACGGAGAGGCAGGCAGCCGGCAGGCCCCAAGCACGGAGACGCAGGCAGCCGACGGGCTTCCAGCACGGAGACGCAGGCAGCCGGCGGGCCTCCAGCACGGAGACGCAGGCAGCCGGCGGGCCTCCAGCACGGAGACGCAGGCAGCCACAGTGAGGCGGCCGGTTGCCCGCACAGTGAGGCGGCCGGTCGCCTTCACAGACAGGCGGCGGGCCGCCCGCACAGACAGGCGGCGGGCCGCCGCACAGACAGGCGGCCAGCCGCCCGCACAGAGAGGCGGCCGTCCGCCCGCAGAGAGAGGCGGCCGGACGACCGCACAGAAAGGCGGCCAGCCGACCGCACAGAGAGGCTCCGGCCGAGGGGAAGGGAGGGGAGGGGAATCAGCGCTGAGGAGATTCAGTTTACATACCTTAGCAGCAGCACAGAGCAGACAGAGACTAGTTTCGGGCAGCGCGCTCCTCTCTGTTATGCCACGTCACGTGTTAGAATGGTAGGAGGGAAAAGCAGGGAGGCAAGGAGAGAGTGGGTGGGCGGAGTCCGGGAGACAGCCGTCCCGCCCGTGGCAACGGGACAAACAATGCAAAGCGTCATAGTCCCGCTGTATCCGGGACGGTTGGGAGGTATGGGTAATGTCCCCCATAATCCCCAGCATAATGCTACCCCCAGCCCCCTAAACAATGGGACATCCCCACATCCCTGGTATAGTGTCTCCCAGCCCCTCATGAAATGTCCCCCACAGCCCCTCTTGTGATATGCCCACCACTCCTCGTGTGATATCCCCCCATAGCCCCTCTTGTAATGTCCCTCTTGTGATATCCCCCACAGCAGCTTTTATAATGTCCCCCACAGACCCTCATGACATTCCCCACATCCCCTCTTATGGTGTCCCCCACAGCCCCACTATTGATGTCCCTCACAGCAGCTCTTGTGATGTCCCCCAGTTAGTGGCAATATAATGTAATATTAGACAAAAGAGATCTTATACTTACCTAATCTAGGTTCCTTGTATACCGTGGCTGCTGTGTGGCAGTGATGTCATTGCGGCACCTGACGCTCCTTGTGTGGCGCCATACACCAATGGGGCACAGGCTGGAATTGGAATGCCTCATGTAATTTCCAGCATAGCTGTGAGCTGACTAGAGGTCCTTTTCTCCTACCCAGTACGTCCCTCATTTAATTTGTATTAGTGTCTTAAATACAACGGAGTGCAGGGAGGAAGCAACCTTCAGGCATTCAGCAATGTCAGGGTTTTTTATAAACTGTGCCCACCTTAGGGAAGCAAGGATGCACCATAGGTGGTTGCCTACCCTGTCTACCCCTTGTCCCAGACCTTATCATAATCCCCATACTATTGGTATAACACATTTAACCCCTTCACCCCTGGGCAATTTTCCGTTTTTCTGTTTTTGTTTTGCTCCCCTTCTTCTAAGAGACGTAACTTTTTTTTATATTTCCGTAAATCTTTCCATATGAGGGCTTGTTTTTTGCGGGACGAGTTGTACTTTTAAATGGAACCATAAGTTTTACCATATAGTGTACTGGAAAACAGCAAAAAATTTCAAGTGCAGAAAAACTGCAAAAAAAACTGCGATGGCACAATAGTATTTGGGACATTTTATTCACAGTGTTCACTATATGGTAAAACTGATGTATTACCGTGATGCCTCAGGTTGGTACAAGTTCGCAGACACCAAACATGTATAGGTTTACTTTTATCTAAGGGGTTAAAAAAAGTTCACACGTTTGTCCAATAAAAGTGGCGCACTTTTTGCGCCATTTTCCAAAACTGGTAGCGTTCTCATTTTTGAGATCTATGCCTAAGTTACTGCTTATTTTTTGCGTCTCGAGCTGATGTTTTTAATGGTACTATTTTTGCGCAGATGCTACATTTTGATCGCCTGTTATTGCATTTGCGCAAAATTTGTGGTGACCAAAAAACGTAATTTTGGCATTTGGAATATTTTTACCACTACACAGTTTACTGATTAGATTAACTAATTTTATATTTTGATAGATCGGGCGTTTCTGAACGTGGCGATACCAAATATGTGGATATTTTTTATTTTATAAACCCTTTAATTTTCAATGGGCCAAACGGGGGGGGCGATTTGAACTTTTAGGTGTTTTTTTTTGTTTTCATTTTTAAAAACTTTTCTTTAACTTTTGTTTACTTTACTAGTACCCCTAATGGACTATAAGGATCAGCAGTCTGATCGCTATTCCATTTCTCCAGATCACAACTACACAGCTGAGATATGGAGAAAAGCTGCTTTATTCTCACACATGGCAGTCTGCTGGCAGTGAGCAAAAGTGACTCATGAAAGCTACAGGAGTCATCACATGACCCTGTGCTACCATGGCAACCACTGGAAAGTCACGTGATTACGTCACGTGACTTCCGATGGTGCTGGGTAAGTTAATGCTTAACACGGCGCACGGCGTTACATCTCAGTGTCAGATTTTGACAGTGAGATGTAAGGGGTTAATAGGCATGGGTGGAGTGCGATTCCACTCGCGCCAGGCAGGCACACATGTCAGCTGTTGAAACCATCGGACATGTGCGCAGATTGCTGCGGACTACCCACGGCAAGCAATGGGGATTAACCTCACACGATCCATGACGTACACAGTAGGTCATGTGTCATAAAGAGGTTAAGATTCAACAACTTAAATCATTAATGTAAACAGATTTATTCTAATCGTTGATTGATTTAAAGGGAATCTGTCACAAAATGTTGCTATGGAATCTGAGAACAGCATGATGTAGAAGCAGAAAGCCTGATTACAGCGATGTATCACTTACTGAACTGCTTGGTGCAGTTTTGATAGAATGCTTGTTTTCTCTACTGTAGATTAAGCAAATCTCAGAATGCTGTGCTCAATATAACCCCGCCCTCACGAATGATTGGCAGCTTCCTATGTATGCTGTACATTGTCAGCAATCTGCCAATCAGTGATAGGGGCGGAATTACGCAGATTAGTTGGACTGCCTGCCAGGCAACATCTAGTTCTGCAGTGATAATCTCCTGCTGATAAAACACTGATTGTATTGAATCTACAGCACACAACCCAATAAGTGACACATCCCTGGAATCAGGGTCTCAAAGGCTACATTATGCTGCTCTCAGATTAAAAGCTGACAATTTCCCTTTACTGAATACAGATACATTTTAGACCACTGATAGCATTATCTATCACAGTATTATACAAGTTCGCTCTTATTAAACGTGGTATTAGACATAAATGGGTAAAAACAGATCATTTTAGTGTATGCGACATCTGCACCTTCACACAGGATTATCTTGGCTGTTCTAAGCTGTAAAACAGATCTGGAGGAGCAGTCGGAGCTGGGTGGATTACATACTGTAACAGCTGGGGTAGTGAGCAAAGACAGTTGAACAAAGACATGAAGTATTTCCGAATACAGGATACAGTTGGGACAAAACCAGGTGGGAAGATCAGACATTGAGAATTAGAATCGGTCCTAATTTAGAAATGCCATAGTAAAAGGGTTAGATTTACAGAAATGTCCATTGTACTTTTTTTAGAACTGTTATTTTATATAGGATTGTGTCTTGTATATATACTTTTCATGTATCATTTTTCCATATGCATAAAATCTATCGAAGAGAAAAATAAATGGGTTTTATTTCCCCATAAATAGTTTTGTAATAATTTTACATTTCCTGCCTTTTGTCTTTACTGCTCCATTCGCAATGAGAAAACTCAAGGTCAAGAATACTTTCAAGTGCTTTTCTGAGCCGAGCAACTAGAATTACATTAGGATAAACAATTTACATGTGCGAAGTTAAACTGACAGGCTTTCCCCTCAGTGCGGTGAATTTTAATCCCATAAACGAGCTTTAATGTTTCCAAATAACATTAGCATTTGAGCGTTCTTCTACGCTCCTCCATTGTCTCTTCTTTCACTATACTTGTCAACTTCTAAATAATTTGGTCATATGTTCTAAGTGGGTGGCATTTGGTCCAATGTTAACAGAGCCGGGTATATAAACTGTATATGGAATGTGTCTTGTCATGAACTGCTTCTTCTCTACATGCGGTACATAAAACTGGTAATGAATTACAATGCATTTGCAGGTTTATAATCAGAGCACTTGTCTCATAAGGACAATCAATAAGTCAGATGTTATCCCCAGGGGAAGCTACAGCTGGCAATATGTGTATCCAACAACACCTAATGAAGTGAAAGTGTAGAGAGACCTGCCAATCAGATATATGAATGACAATTTAATGGACGAATCACGAGCTGATCTTCCTTCTTAGGACTAAGACACACGGCATGAAAATCAGTGTGAGTGGAGTGCTATAAAACATCGCATTCCACTCGGACCAATATTAGCCTGTGTGTCAGCACCCATGAGTTATTATTTTCTCAGCCCTAATCGGACCGAGAAAACAATTGCAGCATTCTGTGACTGTAATGCGATCCTGGTTTCTCTCGCACCCATTCAAGTGTATGGGGCGAGAGAATAATTGCACTGCACTCGCGGTACATTGGTGTACCGCGAGTGCAGTGCGAGAATGGCAATAGCCGGCTACGCAGGAGAGAGGGAGATAAATCCCTCCCTCCCCTCCTCCATACCAGCCCGCCCCTCCACAGCACCAACCCGACCCTCCTCAGTGTTGGCCCGCCCCCTGCAGCTGAGGTCCGATCGCACGATCGGACCTCAGTGACCGGGACACTCGCATGACACTCGGCTCTGCTGTACTACCAGCGTGAGCCGAGTGTCATGCGAGGGGATCGCAGTAATCCCCATGTGGCCCCAGCCTTTCTATCAGCTGTCTATTCTGATTTACGAGTCCAAGATAGTGCAAGGTGACGTGAGGGGTAATGCAAACTCTGGAAACTTAAAGGGAATCTGTCAGCTTGTTTTTGCTATGTAATCTGAGGACAGCATGCTGTAGCAGTTAAAAAACAAAAATCAACTATGCCTCTCTTATCAAACTCCATGATGTTGTTTACTTAAACTAAAAGCTTTATCACTTGGTGATTATCATTGCTGTATATAGCTGGCTCGTGCCATGTTATCCTACACATGCCCTCCTGTGATTGACACCTCACTGTCAATGTACAATCTCTATAGAGAGCCTGGTGTGGGCGAGAGCAGTTCTCAGCTATGCTGCTATGCTAAATCTAAAACCTCTGATTATATCAGAACGGCTGCAGTCAGTAAACTAAAGGCCCAGTCACACTAAACAACTTACCAGCGATCCCAACAACGATACAACCTGGTAAGGATCGCTGGTAAGTTGCTAGGAGGTCGCTGGTGAGATGTCACACTAAGCAAAGCTCCAGCGATCCCACCAGCAACTTGACCTGGCAGGGATCGCTGGAGCGTCGCTACACTTGGAAGCATACTGCGCTTGGTAACTAAGGTAAATATCGGGTAACCAACACACACCGCTTAGCGCTGGCTCCCTGCTCTCCTAGCTACAGTACACATGGGGTTAATTACCCGATGTGTACTGCAGCTACATGTGCACATAGCAGGAGCCGGCGCTGACAGCTGAGAGCGGCGGACGCTGGTAACGAAGGTAAATATCGGGTAACCAAGGTAAGGGCTTCTTGGTTACCCGATATTTACATTGGTTACCAGAGTCCGCAGAAGCCGGCTCCTGCTGCCTGCACATTTAGTTGTTGCTCTGTCGCTGTCACACACAGCGATCTGTGCTTCACAGCGGGAGAGCAACAACTAAAAAATGGCCCAGGACATTCAGCAACAACCAACGACCTCACAGCAGGGGCCAGGTTGTTGCTGGATGTCACACACAGCAACATCGCTAGTAAGTTGTGCATCAGCAGCGATGTTGCTTAGTGTGACGGTACCTTAAGTCATACATCGTTGGATTCAGTCTCTTTGCTTACATCATACTCCTCTCAGATGAAGTAGCATAAACCTGTCCACAGATTCCCATTAATGCAGTTACTTATTTACTGAACTTATAAGAAATTAGACAAATGATAAGCTCGCTATGAGATGAGCACACTTCAGAAACCGAAACCTTGTCCCAACAAGTCAGTGTCAACTCATAAACAAGAAGTAGCAATCTCTAAATAAAAATTATAGAAACTTCTTAAAATAAAACTGCACAAAAGTCTTAAATTTCAAACTGCCACAATAAGGATGGTCAATATGCACATTGGGACAATACTCGGATATTACAGTTAGTTATATTGTCTATACACCAGGTGACCTCTCAGTGCTGTCAGATTATTATGCCCTTGCTGGCTCGGCTGTTTGTTACCAGTTGAATCTAGACTCATTTTTATATGACTTTGTATCGTAGAGATGCTGCTTTGAATCTTCTCTTGCTGGTGCCTTTTTCCACACAGAGTATAAATCAGAAGGCCATCTCTGCCCTTTCATCTGTTCTGCTCAAAATGTTTGCCTCTTGAGTTTGGTCTGCAACTGAAGGCTCTCTGTAGTCCCCACTCTTTTCTCTGCTGTTGTGACCATGCAGCCCTTTTTGCCTTGGACTCTAAAATCTTACCTAAAACCCTTTCCAATTAAAACTGATGTGTTTCCTAGATACCCCTTCTGTAGTGTACACTTAAGACAAACAGAAGAACAAGGACTATCCTTGGATAGGAGGGAACAAAAAGCCCAAAATAGGGTCTTACCTGTGAGATACAGTGTGAACCTACAATTTAGGTTTTGCTCACCTGAAGGGGTTCAGTCAGACACAACCACTGAGAAAAATCTTGGAAAAACAGTTGCTGCGGCCCCAGTATCAAGGATACTTCGTGATAGCCAGAAGGAGTGGAAAGGGTTGATTGCTGCGCCGCTGTGCAACAAAGATGAATGCTGGATCTTCAAGATGTGACTTTATTCTACACGTTTTGGAGTAACTTCCTTCATCAGGATCACCACATTTAGGGTATGTGCCCACATGAGTTTGTACCTGCGGATATATCTGCAGGTACATCCGCAGGTTTCCCGCAGCTGGTCGCTGGAATCTGCAGCTATTTTTATCTGCGGTAGTACAGTGAAATAGCTGCGGTACACCTGCGGGCATTCGTGCGGAAGTCCCGGCCCTATCTCCATAGTGGAGGGCCGGGATTTCCGCAGGTAATTCCACAGAAATAATTTACATGCAATTACGTGCAGCTGCGGGACATCCGCAGCATGTTCCGCAGCCGCACGTATCCGCAGCATGGACACAGCACTCCCCATGTCCCATACGGTAACATGGGGGGTGTCTGTACATGCTGAAACCTGCGGATTTATTATGAAAATCCAGAAAATCCGTGGTTTTTCCGCAGACAAATCCACAGGTTTAATCTCCCGTGAGCACATAGCCTTACATATGGTACTGGACAAGGGTATATTTATAGTGGGAGAACAGGCATGATACAGCCAACCGTTAAGTCAGCTGATCCATGCAGCATTTCAAACATAAGATAAAACACAAAATAAAGAGTCTCTTCCACAGATAGTGTACTAGAAACATATACATACGATGTACACTTTGGGGACACTTGGGGTTAAAATTATTAAAAACTCCTTTTCACTTTTACTGGCATGGACTACCCTTATCCTTATGAAGCAAACTTTAGAAATCAGTGAAGCTTGGCCATTCAGCAATGTGATCTCTTACCTTTCTATTCTATAGTTCTATCCACCTAAAATCCATCTTGATCAAATCAAGACAGATTGCCAGCAAAGTGAGATGTGAGGTTATTCCTCCTATTATACTGTATGGAAAAAAGGGGATGTAGGAATGAGCAGCAGAATTATATTCTACAACTGGCTTGCACAATATAAGGCCCGCGGTCCAACACGTGACCCATCAAATGATATGCGGTCTGCGGAAAAGTGGGAGACTCCTGTTCTCACCTTCCTATATGCAGCTGTATTTGCATCTTTTAGAAGCAAATACAGTTGAATATTTGAGGACAGGGGCAGAGCAGAGGAGTGTTCGTCATTCCTCACCACGGCGTGCAGCAGTGAGATCATCATGCTGTGACCTCATTACACTGCTGCTGTAACTGGCGCTGAAGCATAAAACAGGCAAAATACAGCTGAAAACAATAAGAATTCCAGGAGAAGCTGAAAATTATATGTATTATTATAGGAGGGAGGAGGAAGGTTGGTGTTGCTATGAGGACACCATATTGAGCAGTGTGGGGTGCAGTGGTGGGAATTGTTATGTGAGCCCAATATGCAGGAGGGGCAATATGGGGCATTTTATTGAGAGGACAAGTGTGTGATGGAAATTATGGAGCAATGTAGAGTGTGTGGGACATTCTGAAGCTTTGCAGGTTGTAGGGGACATTATGGAGCAGTGCAGGGTGTGGGGGAACATTATGGAGCAGTGCAGGGTGTGGGAACATTTTGGAATGGTGCAGGGTGTGGGGGAACTTTATGGAGCGATGCACGGTGTTGATGACATTATGGAAAGATGCAGGATGTTTGGAACATTATGGAGAGGGGCAGTTTGTGAAGAACATTATGGAGAAGGGCAGTGTGAGGGTGATATTATGAAGATGGCAGTGTGATGTGAATATTATGGAGAAGGGCAATGTGGGGAGGATATTATGGAGAGGCGAAATGTGTTTGTGGGGATTATTTTGAACAGGTAGCACAGTGAGGATCAATTTTTTTTATTCAATGACACAGCATGGGAGATATTTTTGTTTATGAGGTAGTATAATGACACTTTTATTTTTAAAGACACCATGCCTGGAAGTTTCGCAGAAGTTATAAACAAAATAGATGGCAATGATTCCAATCAGAGATGATGTCACTTGTAAAGTACCTGGATGTAAATGTTTGATTGTGATACTGTTAACGTCTCAACAGTACTGTGGTTCCTTTATAGCCCCAGCCTGACAATGGCTGGAAACAATAACTCCCAGTATGTCCTACTAGAGTTGAGCGCGGTTCGAGGTTCGAGGTTCTCCAGTTCTAGGCTCGAGTGATTTTGGGGGCTGTTCGAGATCGAACTAGAACTCGAGCTTTTTGCTAAAGCTCGATAGTTCTAGATACGTTCGAGAACGGTTCTAGCGCAAAAAGCAGGGCTTTTTACAGCTACAGTGTGCAGGAGCCATTGCTGGCAGCTTGCCAGAAGCTGTTAACCAAGATAAACATCGGGTATCCAACCAAAGCGCTTTGGTTAGTAACCCGATGTTTATCCTAGTTACGTGCAGGAAGCCCACGCTTTCCCGCTCAGCTCGCTCCGCCCCCTCCTGCCCGCGGCATGTATTGTACACACGTACACACACACACACACACACACACACACACACACACACATGGTCCCGCTCGGCTTACCTGCGGTGATGAAGTCCCACCATCCCGACCTCAGCGCTGTCACTGTCCTCCATGGCCGCCGCTTGTCACATCACCTTCTCTCGCTTCCGACCCGAGACTGACTAGCGGTGACGTCACGGGCCTCTCGCAATACTTGGTGTGAAGGCGCCGGTCATTGAACTCAGTGACAGGGGCTGTCAGTGTGCTGGAGATCAGCGCAGGTAATGTACCTCGCTGACAGCAGCACTTGTCATCCCCTGCAGTGACCTGGGCTGACCCATTGACGTTAGCTCAGGTCACTGCACTGCTCTCCCAGCCAATGGGGAACATCCTGCTCTTCATTGACTGAGACAGTGTGGATCGTCATGGCAACCCCTTGGATTACACCAGACCTGGATTTGTTTTTCATTCTAATAAATTGGTTAAAGAGGGAATGTTTTGGGGAGTGTTTTTTCAAATAAAAATGTGTTTGTCGTCTATTTTTTTTTATTACTGACTGGGTTGGTGATGTCGGGTATCTGATAGACGCCTGACCTCACCAACCCCAGGGCTTGATGCCAGGTGACATTACACATCTGGTATTAACCCCATATATTACCCCGTTTGCCACCGCACCAGGGCGCGGGATGAGCTGGGGCGAAGCACCAGGATTGGCGCATCTAATGGATGCGCCACTTCTGGGGCGGCTGCGGCCTGCTATTTTTAGGCTGGGGAGAGTCCAATAACCATGGACCTCCCTAGTCTGAGAATATCAGGCCCCAGCTGTCTGCTTTACCTTGGCTGGTGATCCAATTTTGGGGGACCCCTACGTGTTTTTTTTTTTAAATTATTTATTTAATTTAAAATAACAGCGTGGGGTGCCCTCAGTTTTGGATTACCAGCCAAGGTGAGGTTGCCAGCTGTGGTCTGCAGGCTGCAGCCGTCTGCTTTACCCTAGCTGGCTACAAAACTAGGGGGAACCCTACGTCATTTTTTTTTTCATTTTTTTGGCTAAATACAAAGCTAAGCACCCCTTAGTGCCACATGAAAGGCACCAAAGGGTGCTCCACTTTTTTCTCCACTTTTTTCTCCACTTTTTTCTCCACTTTTTTCTCCACTTTTTCTCCGTTCTTTTTCTATGGTCCGTCTACCCATTAGCTCTGCCATGCATACTGTAGCTCTACACCTACTGCACATGTTACTTTATGATTGACATCTCTTTCGTACCAGAGCTGTCTAAGCCTACTCTGACCCCATATTTGTCATTACTATATTGTCCTTGTACTGTATTATGACATTTGTATCATGTGTTTCATTTCTTGCTGTGTTGCAATTTTTTTGCTGCATCCCAATTGTACCTCTACATTGTTCGAGTTTATGTTATTGTTCTCTCACTCTTATGTGATACTGATTATTGTCATTTTTCATGATTACATGCAGATAAGTCCAATCTGACGAAGGCTCAGTCCGAAACGTCATTTGTAACTTGTTTTGGACAAAAACATATATGCTTATGAAAAAAAATTTTTTCTTAATACGGACCAATAAAGAGTGATTTTGCATTACTATCCGTTGTGACTTACTGACTTAAGGCCCCGTCACACTAAGCAACATCGCTAGCAACATCGCTGCTAACGAACACCTTTTGTGACGTTGCTAGCGATGTTGCTGTGTGTGACATCCAGCAACAACCTGGCCCCTGCTGTGAGGTCGTTGGTTGTTGCTGAATGTCCTGGGCCATTTTTTAGTTGTTGCTCTCCCGCTGTGAAGCACAGATCGCTGTGTGTGACAGCGACAGAGCAACAACTAAATGTGCAGGCAGCAGGAGCCGGCTTCTGCGGAGGCTGGTAACCAATGTAAACATCGGGTAACCAAGAAGCCCTGTCCTTGGTTACCCGATATTTACCTTTGTTACCAGCCTCCGCCGCTCTCACTGTCAGTGCCGGCTCCTGCTCTGTGCACATGTAGCTGCAGCACACATCGGGTTAATTAACCCGATGTGTGCTGTAACTAGGAGAGCAGGGAGCCAGCGCTAAGCAGTGTGCGCTGCTCCCTGCTCTGTGCACATGTAGCTGCTGCACACATCGGGTAATTAACCCGATGTGTGCTGTAACTAGGAGAGCAAGGAGCCAGCGCTAAGCATTGTGCGCTGCTCCCTGCTCTGTGCACATTTAGCTGCAGCACACATCGGGTAATTAACCCGATGTGTGCTGTAACTAGGAGAGCAGGGAGCCAGCGCTCAGTGTGCGCTGCTCCCTGCTCTCTGCACGTGCGGTGGTAACCAAGGTAAATATCGGGTTGGTTACCCGATATTTACCTTAGTTACCAAGCGCAGCATCTTCCACGCGGCGCTGGGGGCTGGTCACTGGTTGCTGGTGAGCTCACCAGCAACTTGTGTAGCGACGCTCCAGCGATCCCTGCCAGGTCAGGTTGCTGGTGGGATCGCTGGAGCGTCGCAGTGTGACATCTCACCAGCAACCTCCTAGCAACTTACCAGCGATCCCTATCGTTGTTGGGATCGCTGGTAAGTTGCTTAGTGTGACGGTACCTTTAGTCTGGGAGATTTAGAGTGCCGAGGTTACTCACTAATTTTATCTATTATTACCTCTGAGCACCTATATACCAGTGAGCAGAGCTTCCTCTACAGTAGTTCTCCTGATTAGGCATGCCCTTACCTCATGAGCAGGGCATTGCAGCTTTGGTAGCAACCATTACGACATGGACTCTGCTGCTGTGGACCCGAGAAGAGTGAGTGCAGATTCATTGCACCCACACTCCTCACATGAAGGGTCCGCACTCCTAGAAAATGGGGGATACGTTCCCTGAGTGTCTCCCCCCCATATTCTAGATGGTCCAGAGTCGTCGTGGGACCCCTTTATTTTTTTTCTTACAATAAATTGGTGAAAGAGGAAATGTTTTGGGGACTGTTTTTTCAAATAAATTTCTTTTGTCGATTTTTTTTGTTTTGTTAGTACTGACAGTTTATGATGTTGGGTATCTAATAGACGCCATGACATCACAAACTGCTGGGCTTGATCTCAGGTTACTTTACAGCTAGTATCAACCCGATTTATTACCCCGTTTGCCACTGCACCAGGGCACGGGATGAGCTGGGGTGAAGCGCCAGGATTGGCGCATCTAGTGGATGCGCCACTTCTGGGGTGCCTGCGGCCTGCTATTTTTAGGCTGTGAAGGCCCAATAACTATGGACCTTCCCACCCTGAGAATACCAGACCACAGCTGTCCGCTTTACCTTGGCTGGTGATCCAAATTGGGGGGGACCCTACTTTTATTGTGTAATTATTAATATTTATAAAATAATTATAAAAAAAGAGCCGGAGGGGACCTCCACATTGGATCCCCAACCACGGTAAAGCTGCCAGCTGTGGTTTTCAGGCTACAGCCGTCTGCTTTACCCTAGCTGGCTATCAAAAATGGGGGGACCCAACGTCATTTTTTTTTTTAACCATTTTTTAAATAGAAAAAATTAATGGGCTTCCCTGTATTTTGATTGCCAACCAAGGTAACGGCATGCAGATGGGGGTGGCAACCCATAGCTGTCTGCTTTATCTGCGCTGAGAATCAAAAATACCGCGGAGCGCTACATCATTTTTTTAAAGATTTATTTTTACAGCACTGTGATGTCCAGCAATCAAAATACAGGGAAGCCCATTTTATTTTTAGTTATTTAAATAAATAATTAAAAAAAATATATATGGGCTCCCGCTGCATTTTTTGTATTGCTAGCTAAGGGTAATCCAAGCAGCTACTGGCTGCTAACCCCCACTGCTTGGTGTTACCTTCACTGACAATGGAAAATCCAGGGAAGCATTTTTTATTTTTTTTGCCAAAAAACTACAAAAAAAGGACGTGAGCTTCGCCATATTTTTGTATGCTAGCCAGGTATAGCAGGCAGGTGCTGGAAGAGTTGGATGCAGCGCCAGAAGATGGCGCTTCTATGAAAGTGCCATTTTCTGAGGCGGCTGCAGACTGCAATTCGCAGCAGTGGGGCACAGAAAGCTCAGGCCAACCTGTGCTGCGGATTCCAATCCCCAGCTGCCTAGTTGTACCTGGCTGGACACAAAAATGGGGCGAAGCCTACGTCATTTGTTTTCTAATTATTTCATGAAATTCATGAAATAATAAAAAAAGGGCTTCCCTTTATTTTTGGTTCCCAGCCGGGTACAAATAGGCAACTGGGGGTTGTGGGCAGCCGTACCTGCCTGCTGTACCTGGCTAGCATACAAAAATTTGGCGAAGCCCACATAATTTTTTCAGGGGGCAAAAAACTTCTGCATACAGTCCTGGATGGAGTATGCTGAGCCTTGTAGTTCTGCAGCTGCTGTCTGTCTGTATGGAGAAGAGCAGACAGCAGCTGCAGAACTACAAGGCTCAGCATACTCCATCCAGGACTGTATGCAGAATTTTTTTGCCCACCAAAAAAATGACGTGGGCTTCGCCATATTTTTGTATGCTAGCCCGGTACAGCAGGCAGCCACGGGCTGCCTCCAACCCCCAGTTGCCTATTTGTACCCGGCTGGGAACCAAAAATATAGGGAAGCCCGTTTTTTTTTAATTATTTCACTTATTTCATGAAATAATTAAAAAACAAATGACGTGGGATTCGCCCCATTTTTGTGTCCAGCTGGGTACAACTAGGCAGCTGGGGATTGGAATCCGCAGCACAGGTTAGCCCGAGGTTTCTGGGCGCCTCTGCTGCGGATTTCAGTCCGCAGCCGTCCCAGAAAATGGCGCTCTCATAGAAGCGCCATCATCTGGCGCTGTATCCAACTCTTCCAACAGCCCTGGAGCCGGGTGGCTTGTTGGGTAATCATGAGTTAATACTGGCTTTGTTTTACTAGCCAGTATTAAGCCAGAGATTCTTAATGTCAGGCACGTTTGACCCGGCCATTAAGAATCTCCAATAAAGGGTTAAAAAAAAACACCACACAGAGAAAAAATACTTTAATAGAAATAAATACACAGACACATTAGAGACTCCATCTTTATTATCCCCTGTCAGCCCTCCACGATCCTGCTCTTCTGTCTTCTTTCTTTCTAGTGTAGTAGTAGTGAGGATTGTAGTGAGGATGAGGTGCCCCAGCTCATCACTTGGGGCTGGGGAACCTCATCCTCACTACAATCCTCACTAGTGTAGTAGTAGGGACGATTGTAGTGAGGATGAGGTTCACCAGCTCATCACTTGGGGCTGGGGAACCTCATCCTCACTACAATCCTCACTACAATCGGGAAGCAGCGTGCAGCCTTCACTCCGTGAGTGATCAGTGCTGGCTGTCAGCGGTAACAGCGGTAACGCTGACAGACGCGTTACCATAGCAACGGTGCTCCCGGAGCCGCGGTTAGCGGTGACGTCACCGCTAACTGCGTTGCTATGGCAACGGTGATCTCCGTTAATGACCGGCTGTGTCAGCCGGTCCGTAACGGAACGGGGAGTCGACCGTGTGCTAGAGCATGTCGCCGGTACACGGCGATACACATATGTGCACCGTGTACCGGAGAGATGCACTCGCAGGTCCTACATGTCGCATCATAGTCATGTGACCAGTCTGTAGCCAATGAGATAATAGCCACGTGACTGGTCACATGGCTACTTTGACGTCACGATAGGTCCTGCATCTCTGTTGGCAGTGCTGTCACCGGGAGGATTCAGCGATCATCGGATGGAATAGCGGCAGGAGACAGAGTGCAGAAGGGATCGCGAGGACCGGTAAGTGTTATGGCAATGTTTATTAACTGTTTGTGTACATTTATAATGCATTTTTATGTGTTTGTGATTGCCTCCCATTATAGCCTATAGGTTCGAGTTTGGTTCGTTGAACGTTCGACGAACCGAACTCGAACGGGACCCCCGTTCGGCGAACCTACCTCGAGCCGAACCGCGACCGGTTAGCTCATCTCTAGTCCTTACCATTGTTAAGAACATACTGGAAGCTGCAGGTTCACATGATACAAGTGTACCATGGGGCTGATCTGGATCTGCAAGTGATCACTGTACTAAGCTTCGTGATGTGTTCATGTACTGACAGTGGCTCTGACTCTGCATTCATGTACTAATGGTAGTTTTGATCATAGAAAAATCTTTACATGCTTCATGTTAAAATTGAAAAATCCTCATAACTTAGTTTTGAGATTATGAGTAGGATTTGGTTTAGTTTCTGTTCCAAAAACTCAGTGTAAGACGAATGTGTTCACACTGATTTTTTTTTTTAGTAAAAACTAAGCAGGAACTCTCCAAATCCTTATCAAATACTCAAAACTTGGTTCTCCTGATGTTCTAATGTAAGTACCCGTTTAAAACATTTTTTGCAGCCCTTCGAATTTGTTCAGTTTGACAAAGTGGCCCTTGGAAAAAAACATTTTTGTGCAGACACAAATTACGGTAAGCAGCAGCAGCTTTCTACTAATTGAATTAGCTTCTCTGAAATTTTGATTCACATGTGCACTGCATAATCCTGCTGGGCAATGTCTTACATGCTGCTTCTGTTTCTGTACTGCAAAGGGAAATAAGTGGAGTAATCCTTCTGTTTCTGTGTGGATAGGAGAAATCATAGCAGCCAGTTTCTTTCTACTATGTCACAGAGAACTGAAAATTGGAGATAGAAAGGAAATCTGGTGTAAATCGCAGGAGTCAAGTCAAATAATGGTCAAAAACATTGGTTCCAGCACCTCGATTCAAATTTCTTCTCTACTTTTCTATTTTTCTATTGGAATTTGCAATGTCAGGACTTAGACCCACCGAGTCCTGTACACCAGGGAGAATCTTTTCCCCTACAGCTATTCAGCTCCCTGGGCAGCTCCCCACTAAGCCAGCTACCAGTACCTGTGTTGTTCCTGATTGGCTCCACCCTGTAATTTCCTGATGTTTCATCCTATTTAAACCTGGCCTAGCACTAACTTCCTTGCAAGATTATTGAGCTCCCAGCCTTTAGTCAAACTTTCCCTCTACCTGCTTGTCTTCCATACTATACTGCTGCTCCTGTGCACCAATCCTCTGGCTATCCCATGAAAACACTACCTGTTGCTTCTCCATACTATACTGCTGCTCCTGTGCATCAACTTCTGGCTATCTCCTGACAATGCTACATGCTGCTTCTCCAGACGATACTGCTGCTCTTCTGCACCAACCTTCGAGTATCCCCTGACAATGCTAAATGCTGCTTCTCCATACTATACTGCTGCTCCTTATGCATCAACTTTTGCCTATCCACTGACAATGGTACATGCTGCTTCTCCATACTATACCTCTGCTCCTGTACATCAACTTCTGGCTATCCCCTGACAAAGCTACATGCTGCTTCTCTATCCGATACTGCTGCTCCTCTGTACCAACCTCTGGCTATCCCCTGACAACATGCTCAGTTAATTGCTCTCTCTACCTGCTTGTCTTCCATATGATACTGCTGCTACTGTGCGCCAACCTCTAACTATCCCCTGACAACACTACATGCTGTTTCTCCATAAGATACTGCTGCTCCTGTGCACCGACCTCCTGCTGTCCCCTTACAATGCTACCTGCTGCTTCTCCTTGCTATACTGCTGCTCCTTTGCACTGATCTCTGGCTATCCCGTGACAATGCTACATGCTGCTTCTCCATGCAATACTGCTGCTCCTTTGCATCGACCTCTGGCTATCCCCTGACAATGCTACATGCTGCTTCTCCATACGATACTGCTCTTCCTTTGCATCGGCATCTGACTATCCCCTGACAACACTACCTACTGCTTCTCCATATGATACTGCTGCTCCTGTGCATCAATATCTGGTTGTCCCCTGACTACGCTACATGCTTATCCTCTATGCTAATGTACCGCCCCACAGGGCAGGTGTTTTAACCTACTCGTTGCTGTGCCGGGGATGCAGATCCTCTGCATCATCACGGGGTGGCCTGGCCCAGTTCTGTTGCCCAGAGGCATACAGAAAGGAGGTTGGAGGGAAGTAGGAAGGATGGAGGTGGTAGTTGGAGGTGGAGGATGGGGGTGACGGTGATGAAAGTCTTTAGGTGATCGTGACGCCACCTGTGGTATGCGGCCAGGTAGGCGGCCGCCGCTTCAGGGTCTCTCACCGGTGCAGTTGTTGGGTGCAGCCAGGAAGGTATTGCTCCCCACAAGTGGAGCAGGCCCGGGGAGGATGGCGGGGGGCATTGAAGTCCCAAGGAGCGCAGGTGTAACGCCTGCCTGGATCCACAGACTCAGATGGGCTGTAAAGGGGAGGCTAGAGGGAAGCCACTCACCAAGTAGGACCCCCAGAACCCTGAAACCCTTTAACCCCTATACAGGGATTTGGAATTACACAGGGAACTGGAGATCACTACCTGTGGAAGGCTGCAGTCCGATGAGAGTAGTAGTCAGGCAGGGTCAAACCAGGATTTGCGGAACAGGGACAGAATCGGCAGGCAGTGACGTAGTCAGCAAACGTAGCAGAGGTCAGATCCGGGTCGAGCAGCAAGGTACAAAAACAGTAGGCAGAAGGGTAGTCAAAACACGCAGAAGTCAACACAGGAATCACCAACAGAATAGGACGTAACAGGAACCAGGAAAATCAGAACTATATCTGGCAGTAATCATGTGACAGGAGGGGAAATAAGAGGGTGTGGTGTCTTCCCATTGGCTGTAGCTGAACGCTGGCAACTTCAGCTGGAAGACACATGCCACCCACAGTCAGCCAGCGGTACTGCAGACCCCAAGCTAACCCAGCCCAGTGGATGATCGGAGCCTGTGCCCACTGGTGCCGCTGGCATCGAATTCTCTCCCATCACCAGCACCATCCACGGCAGGAACACGGCGTCGCCTGGCGATCGGAGCAGAAGTCGATGGAGCAGACTCCAGCAGTGACGTAACAGTACCCCCCTCCACGAGGGGCCTCCGGACCCTCAAAACCCGGCTTCCCAGGAAATTGGAGGTGAAACCGTCGGACCAAACCCCTGGCATGAACATCGCTTGCAGGGACCCATGACCTCTCCTCTGACAATACGGTAATCAAGTATTTTCTGTACCTCATACTCCAAGTTACCTTCCACCAAAACAGGAGGAGGAGGGTCACTGACTGGGTGAATGGGGACACGATATAACTTGAGGAGGGACTTCTGGAACACATTCGATATCTTGAAGGATGGGGGGAGTTGCAGACGGAAAGCTGTGGGATTAATTACCTCGATTATCTCGTAAGGTCCAATAAATCTCGGACCCAGCTTAGCAGAAGGGACCTTGAGTTTAATATTCTGTGTGGATAGCCATACCTTGTCCCCAACTCCAAGGCTAGGGCTCTTGGAACGTCTCTTATTAGCAGAAGAGGCTTGACCAACCTTTGCCTTCTTCAGGTTCTCTTTCACCTCAGACCAGATAGCCTTTAATTTGTCCACAGTTGAGTCAGCCTCAGGAGTATCCACCACAGCGGAAGAAAAAGAACCAAAACATGGATGCAACCCTAAATTGCAGAAAAAGGGGGTAGTCTTGATGGATTCCTGATACTGATTATTGATAGCGAACTCAGCTAGCGGCAGATATTCCACCCAGTCAGACTGACGGTCAGACACATAACACCGGAGATATTGTTCAAGGGTTTGATTGGAACGTTTGGTCTGACCATTGGTCTCTGGGTGGTAGGCAGATGAAAAAGATAGCTCTATATGGATCTTTTTACAAAACGCCCTCCAGAATTTTGAGACGAACTGTGTTCCTCGGTCAGAAACAATATTTTCCAGAACCCCGTGTAACCGCACAATATGCCTAATAAACAGCTTGCTAAGAGTTTCAGAATTGGGTAATCCGGACAGAGGAACAAAATGACACTGTTTGCTGAATCTATCCACTACTACCCAGATACAAGTCTTCCCTTCTGAGGGTGGAAGGTCAGTGATGAAGTCCATGGAGAGATGTGTCCAAGGGCTTACTGGAGTAGGTAGGGACTGGAGAAATCCGGCAGGGCGGGTACGGGGTGTCTTGGCTCGAGCACAAGTTTCAGAAGCCAGTACATACAGTATTCCTTACAATCTTTCGCTACGGTTGGCCACCAAAAATTCCTGGTTACTAATCGGAGGGTATTGCCGATACCAGGGTGACCTGCCAGCACAGAATTGTGGGATTCCTGGAGTACCCGTAGGCGCAGTGAGGGGGCGACAAACAGTTTATGGACAGGGGTGGTTTCAGGAGCTTGGTCTTGGGTATTATGGACCTTTTCTATCAAATCTAAGGAAACCGATGACATAATAATGCCTTTAGCTAGAATATGCACTGGTTCAGAGTCTTCGGACTGAGAGGGACAGAAGCTACGTGAAAAGTGCATCAGCTCTGGTGTTCTTGGTACCGGACCGGAATGTTACCACAAAATCAAATCTGGAGAAGAACAATGCCCACCTAGCTTGCCTAGGATTGAGTCTCTTAGCAGAATCCAGATAAGTGAGGTTCTTATGGTCTGTGATGACTGTGACCTTATGTTTGGCGCCTTCGAGGAAGTGGCGCCATTCCTCGAAGGCCCATTTAATAGTCAACAGCTCACAATTACCAATGTCATAATTTCTCTCTGTGGGAGAACACTTGCGGGAAAAGAAAGCACAAGGACGAAGCTGAGTGAGAGACGGAGTACCTTGTGATAGCACCGCTCCCACTCCAACCTCGGATGCATCGACATCCACAATAAACGGACGCATAAGGTCAGGCTGAACCAGAATCGGGTTGGAGGAGAAACATCCTTTAAATTTTGAGAAGGCATGGATCGCCTCTGGCTTCCAATTAACCACATCAGCCCCCTTTTTTAATCAAATCGGTGAGGGGTTTGGCAATTTTGGAAAAATCTCTAATGAATTTGCGATAATAATTAGCGAATCCAAGGAAACGCTGCAAGGCTTTCAGAGACTTGGGTTGCACCCACTCCTTAAATCGGTTGAAGCTTAGAGGATCCATGCGGAAGCCTTCTGCAGACAATATATAACCCAGGAAATTAACCTCTGCCTCAAAAAAAACACATTTCTCATATTTAGCAAATAGGGAATTCTCCCTGAGTCTCTGGAGTACAGTGCATACATGTTGGACATGTGACGTAGCATCAGGAGAATAAATCAGGATATCATCCAGATAGACCACCACATATTGACCACAAATATCTCTGAAAATGTCATTAACAAAGTTCTGGAACACAGCCGGCGCATTACTTAATCCAAAAGGCATTACCAGGTACTCATAGTGTCCCTCTGGAGTATTAAATGCAGTTTTCCACTCATCTCCTTCTCTGATACGGATAAGGTTATATGCTCCCCTGAGATCAAGCTTGGTGAACCATCGGGCTCCTATGAGCTGGTTAAACAGATCGGGGATGAGTGGCAGAGGGTACTGATTCTTTACAGTTATAGCATTCTGTTCACGGTAGTCAATACAAGGTCTGAGGCCACCATCTTTCTTATCAACAAAAAAGAATCCAGCGCCGACTGGTGACCTGGATGGTCTGATGAACCCTCTCTGCAGACTGTCTGCTATATAATCTTTCATGGCCTGACGCTCCGGACCAGAAAGATTATACATTTTACCCTTGGGGAGTCGGGAATTGGGGACAAAATCTATGGGGCAGTCATAATCTCTGTGCGGAGGTAATTTGTCAGATTCAGATACAGAAAACACATCAGCAAATTCCCTGAATGCATAAGGTATGAAGATAGGTTCAGCCCTAGTCATGTTAATAGATAAAGACATACACGTCTCCTGACACTCAGGGCTCCAGCGCACAATCTCACCCTGGTGCCAGTCTATGACCGGGTTATGTTTGCGCAGCCATGGCATGCCCAATACCACTGCTGACATCAGATTCTCAAGAACAAAAAATGACACGGATTCTACATGCAGAGCCCCAACAAGCATGGAGATCTCTGGAGTTACAAAAGTAACCACACCCTGAGTGAGAGGGGTGCTATCAATAGCAGATATTCTAATAGGTGCATTTAACCTGAGCAAAGTCAAACCCAGCTCTTTTGCTACAATATTGTCTATAAAATTAGCAGCAGAGCCACAATCAACAAAGGCCTGCAGCCATACAGATTTTCCCTGGTGAGACAATGAGACAGGTAACATTAACCTCATAGGGTCTGCAAGAAGTACCTGGGCACCTGAGTGGGTATCCTGGGGTCCGCTCAGGTGGTGCTGCTGCCTTGGAAGCAATTGCCTCTCTGATCCAAGCACTCCACCACGTGATCTGCTCCCTTGCAGTCGACGGGACTCTGGACATGCTGAGGTAGGTACTGCAGCGGGGGCTTCGACCTGAGCAGACCTGAGGTCCTGCACTTGCTGTGTCAGTCCATGTACAAGCCCAGAAAGGGTGTGCACCTGATTTAGCACAGCATGGAGAGAATCCATTTTTTTTTCTCTCCTGGTTAGAAGGCCAGATATAATGTAATGCCTGCCTGGATCCACAGACTCAGATGGGCTGTAAAGGGGAGGCTAGAGGGAAGCCACTCACCAAGTAGGACCCCCAGAACCCTGAAACCCTTTAACCCCTATACAGGGATTTGGAATTACACAGGACCCTGGAGATCACTACCTGTGGAAGGCTGCAGTCCGATGAGAGTAGTAGTCAGGCAGGGTTAAACCAGGAATTGCCGAACAGGGACAGAATCGTCAGGCAGTGACGTAGTCAGCAAACGTAGCAGAGGTCAGATCCGGGTCGGGCAGCAAGGTACAAAAACAGTTGGCAGAAGGGTAGTCAAAACACGCAGACGTCAACACAGGAATCACCAACAGAATAGGACGTAACAATAGCCAGGAAAATCAGAACTATATCTGGCAGTAATCATGTGACAGGAGGGGAAATAAGAAGGGTGTGGTGTCTTCCCATTGGCTGTAGCTGAACGCTGGTAACTTCAGCTGGAAGACACATGCCACCCACAGTCAGCCAGTGGTACTGCAGATCCCAAGCTAACCCAGCCCAGTGGATGATCGGAGCCTGTGCCCACTGGTGCCGCTGGCATCGACTTCTCTCCCATCACCAGCACCATCCACAGCAGGAACACGGCGTCGCCTGGCGATCGGAGCAGAAGTCGCTGGAGCAGACTCCGGCGGTGACGTAACAGTAGGGCAATGACAATCAGAGTCAATGGGTGCAGGTTCCAGGTCTTTACTCACTGGTTCAACGCCGCACCCCGGGTACTGGTCTCTGCCATGATGAAGCTCCGGTCGATTTATGGTGGGTCAGAGGTTAGGTCCGGTATGGCAGTCTCTGTGGGTCTCTCCTTCTCTAAGATGCACTGTGTCGATCCTCGTGGCATAAAGCACCTTGGGGACCCCCTTGATTGTTTAAGTGTCCCATCCCTATCGCAGGTGAAGTGGATCCTCGCCTTGGGACAAGCCGCTGAACTCTCGGATCCCGTGTATCATGGGTGATGGACAGGAGACTTGAAATCTTTCCATTCTGCAGATTTTGGCCGCCAACGTGAAGTATAACTTTCCCTAGAACTCTGCACCCTCTAGTAGCGCTGGTCCCGGTGAAGCAATGAAGCTCTCCTTCGGCGACCGCTGTTGAACTCCTCCGTCCCACAAGATCTACCAGTACTGGACTCCTTCTCCTCCTGGTGTCTCCAGCCTGCCCCCAGTCTAGTCTATTCTACCCGAAGGGGCTCTTAATCACGCCCTTCGGATGACCGTGTTGTTCTGTGTTCCAGACCGATCTGAACTAATTCTGTCTCTGCCCTGTATTTTCCTGTGCTCCCCCCTCCCTCTGAATGAGTCACCAAACTAGGGACTTTCCAGTTGTCATGGGGATCTCCTCTGCTCTAATTAGTGAGAAGCCACCTGCTGTATGTGTTATGCAAGTAAATTGCTGACTCATTCTCTGACTGTGTGGTTTAAGTGAGACATACCAGACATTAACCTTTCCATACCCGGGATGGATGCTGTGCCCTAAATGAGACACAGTACCCTGTGGCGGCCAAAAGCCTCAGGGGCACTACACTAACACCAATAAAGAACCAAAGTAAATAGCCAAAAATAATGTAAATTTTATTTGAATAAATTAAATACAAGCTGCAAAAACAAGGGGTCCTGCCAAAGGCCCTAAAGCTGAAATGAGCCTAGGGTTTGGGGCCAGCACCAGCAGGAGGAGATGCCACTAGATATTGTATGCATTTACTTGCTTGTTTCCTGACAATTTCCTTTGTGTTATTGTACTCTTAATGAACCGCACACTATCTCTATCTGGCGTCTTAGGGGTACTTCTCACATAGCGAGATCGCTGCTGAGTCACAGGTTTTGTGACGTACCAGTGACCTCATCAGCGATCTCACTGTGTGTGACACTAAGCAGCGACCTGTCCCCTGCTGTGAAATCGCTGATCGTTACACACTGCTATGGTTCATTTTTTGCTCGTTGGTCTCCCGCTGTGCAGCACACATCGGCATGTTTGACAGCGGGAGACCAACGAGCACCGACTCTGTGTAAGCAGCGTACCCTGGTAACCAAGGTAAATATCGGGTAACTAAGCAAAGCGCTTTGCTTAGTAACCCGTTATTTACCCTGGTTTCAAGCGTACACCGTTTGACGCTGGCTCACTGTACACGTAACCAGGGTACCCATCGGGTTACTAAGCAAAGCGCTTTGCTTAGTTACCCGATATTTACCCTGGCTACGTGTGCAGGGAGCCAGAGTTATGCGGTGTACGCTGGTAACCAAGGTAAATATCAGGTAACCAAGCAAAGCGCTTTGCTTGGTTACCCGATATTTACCCTGGTTACCAGCGTACACGCTTACAGGCTGCCAGCGCTGGCTCCGTGCACACGTAACCAGGGTAAATATAGGGTAAGTAAGCAAAGCACTTGGCTTAGTAACCCGATGTGTACCTTGGTTACCAAGCGCAGAGTCGCTGGTGGCTGGTCGCTGATCTGCCTGATTGACAGCTCACCAGCAACCATGTAACGATGCACCAGCGATCCTGACCAGGTCAAATCGTGGTCGGAATCGCTGGTACGTCGTTTAGTGAGACGGTACCATTAGTGTCACTGGGGTTAGATTGACTCACACATGTGACATATTCATTCAATCTTCTGTTGTCATATGAGGTCTGTTGTGTAACAGCGTCTATTCGGCTGCATTCCTTATCTCTTCCACTGCTGTGTTGTGCTGCCTTGTTTCAATCACTGTTTTTGCACCTTGTCGTTTAATTTATTCAAATAAAATTTACATTTTATTGTTGGCTATTTGCTTTAGTTCTTTATTGGTGTTTTCAATTGATTGTATTGCATATAGCCTAGGGTGGATTTATTATCTGCCGTTTTGATTACTATACCAGGGTGTACTATACTTTGACTCATATTGTTTATTTAACCCTTCTGTTTGGCACTTGTTTGGTCATTTATCCTCTATGCTGTACTGCTGCTCCTGTGTATCGACCTCTGCCTTCCCTGACTATGCTACCTGCGTGTGCTACCCCCTAGTGGTTGCAATATAAATTTTCCAACCGAGGCGCAGACCATAACACAATGGGCTAGTCGTCTCCCACTTCAAACTCATTGGTGTATTTGATTTATCTTGTCTGTAATGTGGCATAATAAACTAGATAATGATTTAAGATGATCTGGGGTCTGCTATCAACTTTGCAATATTTAAGCTGGAGAGTCAGCCCTGCTATTCCTGCATTGTGCATTAAGGTTATCTCGTGGATGGTGGGAATCTGATGCATAGGAGAGATGAGCTGATGTTCGGTTTCTTCTTGTGTATCCTGCATTGGTCTATGCATTTTGAATGTGAAGACTCTGAGGACAAGATCATGCATCTCTCAAAATGAGTAAAGGCTTTGTTGACCACTGTATGATATTTTAAACTTGAAAATAAAATTGTAATTAAGGTGCAGGAAACGCTTTTTTGGATTAAATTCAAGCTTGGAATCATAAAGTATACCCGTAGTGCTCAATGAACGCACAGACTTTACTGGCAAAAGAGCATTGGGAGAGTTAAGCTGTTTTCTTTTGCTTTTGATGATATAAAAATCTCTTGTATAGTTTTTGAAAAAAAAATAATCTTTATTTTCATATGCAAATGAGGTGCTCAGAGCACTGTTCAGAGGCACACTTCTTCCAACAGTTCACCAGCTAGCTACCTCTGCCTCCAATGCATTGATTGACAACACTGAGCTAGCTGGCATAACTGTGGAAGTGTTATCCACCCTGCATGATTTCTCTCCATGACACCTTACTATATGAACAAAAAAAATGTTTTCTACAAAATTATCCAGTGGATTTTTAAACTAAAGGTATGGCCCTTCTTAGATTAACTACATGCACTTGTGCTTACCTTCATACAGATTTTGGAACTGACTTCCTTTAAGTTTCTTTAAAAGGGTTGTCAGATTGTTAAAAATATAGTTGCAGCAAATTTAATAAAACTAAGAAATACATAATATCCACCTCACTTCTTAAATTCCCTGCTGCAAGAATCCTGATTCTGCAGTGGTTCTAAGAGGTTTTTTGACTATACAGTGGAACCTTGGATTACAAGCAGAATTCGTTCTGTGAGTTTGTTCATAATCCAAGTTACTCGTATAGCTAGGCAACTTTTTCCATAGGAAACAATGGAAACAGGCAATTCGTTCCACAACTTTCCTATTGTGCCATTACACACACACACACACACACACACACACACACACACACATACACACTCATATATTATTCTCACTTATCCTCTATCCTCCATTCTCTCGGTGGCCTCTTCCCTGGTTCTTGCAGTCCGCAGGCATGTGTACCCAGTAACGATCGAGGCCGATGCAGGAGCTGCCACTGTCAGTGCTTCAGCAGCAGACGTCAGTCATACGCCTGAGCCGCTTGCTTCTGATTGGTCAGTGCGCTGCCTTTGGGAGGTGTGCAGAGAGAGCTCAGTGCCGGCAGATATGTAGCACAGACAGCAGCAGCCCCAGCACCAGCTGTGATTGTTACCGATCCATGTGCCTGCGAACCACAAGAAGCAGCCAGAGTGGGTCAGAGCATGGTAAAAGTGTGGAAACGTAAGTGTGTGCGGTATTTGCTTGTACCGCAAAGCATTGCTCACAAACTGAGTTACAAATTTCTGTTCGTTACAGCCATCCTGAGTCTGTGGTCCGTGGAGACATCACAGCTACTGAGTGGTTCACGGCACCTACCAAGTTTACTTGGCACTGATGCCTGTGAAGTCACGAGAGTCAGGGGGTGTCCTCTTCCCCTGTCCTGGCTCTCTTTAGAAAGACCTCATGGACCGGGGTTTATCCCACTGAATGACTGTATTCCTTCCCCGTGGGCAACACATTGCGAGGGTACCAAACTTTGGTAAGACTTTATTGACTTTATTCCGCTGGCTTACCAGGGATTAAAAATGTCCCAACATCTGGGCATCCACTATCCCAGCAAGCAAAACCCCAATTTTGTTGGGCACCAACTGAGAGAAGATAGCTGCAGCTTCGGACACTCACCGAGCATAGTGAGGTTTGTGGATAGGTGGCGGGATTGACCCAACTTGGGTTTTCCAAACAAATTTGTGAGTTCAGTGTTGGGTGGTGGAGCAATTCTGTAATCCATCAACTGGAACCATGGTCCCTAGGCTGACCTGCAGAATCACACTGGTGACAGGAGTGGGCCCTGTTTTACATCCCTCAGCCTTTATTTCAGTGCCTTGTGCCCCACAGGATTGGGGGGAAGATAAACATGGCTGTTCTCTCATTGTTCTTTAGTTCCAATTAGACTGCATAATTGTCCTCCAAATGATGCATACTAGTACACCGCAGAGGGCTGATGGAATATTTAATCTACAGGAATTCTACAAATTAGGATACAAGATGGGGCACCGGACAGTCTCAAATGAAACAATGGCTCATGTCCATTGACTTACTGAACAAAGGAATAGTATATCTGGCATAAATGACAGTAGTCTATCCACTGCCCAAGTGGTCACATTTTCCTCATTGACTCTGAGTAGTCACAATCCCTTCTTAGAACACAAATGTTTTTGTTTTTTACTTCTGTTAAAGCCCCCTTTTTTCCTTCAGCTCAGGAGTGGTGTTTTAAATCTATGTCCCATGTCATATACTCACCTTTGGGTGGTTTCACCTTGTTCCAACTCCGCTTCAGTTCTGCGGTTGCCATATTGTGACTGTAACTTCTGACTGCCCGGAAGATAGAAGTTACATCACAAGCTCTCAATACATCTAGAAGGAGAGCCAGATTGAAGACAGAATGAGGCTCTCATAGACTTATATTGAGCAGTGACCTCCGTCGTGGTTCATGAAATACTGCAGCTGCCGACAGGTCACAAATCGCCATAGACCGACCAGAGCGATGGCGATAGAAGATCAAGCCGCCGGAAGGTCAATATATGACAGGGCTCATGGTACTTAGGTGTAAAGCACCACTCCAGCAGTGCAATAAAAAAAGAAAAGCTCAAGTGGTGCTTTAAGACATAGCACAAGATCACGAATTTGGATATGGGAACATTAATTTGCCCCAGTTGAACCAAGTCATGCATTATTCCCCTGAGAAATGTTTCTGATTATTGCTGTATGCTACATACTTTAGAAGGATATCAGCACAATTTGGTTAGTTTGTACTGTACTTAGCTTCTGGGACATCATTCTGAATAATATAAATCACTGTCATGTGCCAGGAACTTATGATTTATTACTTGGCATCAAACACATCTTATATTTTGGCAAATACTGTATCTTGGTCTATTTAAGCTAACTTATTAAAACAAAGATTTGAAAATTAGGCATTTATTTGACCTTTGCAATAATTGTATGCCAGTAGGAGGAGGGTGAAAACAGTCCTGTAACTCTGAAAATATGTATAAAAGGAATTCAGTAGATTGGGATTTTGCCTTTAGCTGCGTAAAAGCTGTTGTCCATATTTTTTTGCCTGGCTTGTCATAATGTGATTAATGTGATGATGTCACTGCAAACATACAAATTCTCCCAGTGCACACACTGTGCCATGTGAAGATTTCCCAGTTGATGGGCTGGGAATGGCGGTTTCGGGACCACAATTGTGCGATATGCATGTTAACGGCCAGAACCCGATTTGTGGGCACGGCCTAACTTTGTCTTGTTCCATTATCTACATAAGAAAGGATGGTTGACCTTAGGGAGACCAACATCCAACACCGCGGAGACACCATCACGTGTTTCTCAATGCAGTGATTCTAGAGCAATGCCCCCTAAGAAATATTCAAAACAAGAAAGCCTGCGGAGACACCATCACATGTTTCTAAACGCTGGCAGGAAACTAGCCGGGTCTTTAACAGGGAAGGAACAACCACGGGAAGGGCAGTCTCCAGTCAAGGAGACCACCTATGCCAAACATGGTATTTATCCACAGACAGCTGTTTAGGGGTATTTGCCGCTCATCAGTGGGGAGTAGGAAACTGGCTAGTGGGAGCAATGCCTAGTAGAAGACTACATAAGCAAGGATGGTTGACCTTAGGGAGACCAACATCCAATACCGCGGAGACACCATAACGTGTTTCTCAATGCAGTGATTCTAGAGCAATGCCCCCTGGGAAATATTCAAAACAAGAAAGCCTGCGGAGACACCATCACATGTTTCTCAATGCTGGCAGGAAACTAGCCAGGTCTTTCACCGGGAAGGAACAACCACGGGAAGGGCAGTCTCCAGTCAAGGAGACCACCTATGCCAAACATGGTATCCATCCACATCTGTAATCCTGCCCTCAATCGGTTGATTAGCTAGGCCATTGGTGCCGGTCCTGGCTTCAGGGTCCGAGTACCCTGTCTGTGCACGGTTTCCGGTCAGGTCTCCGGTGTTGGTACCGGCAGGCTCCAACCCTGCTCCGGTCCTCCTCGGATCTGCCGAGCCGTCTTCCCGTCTCCTGCTGACGGAGACCACCGTCTGCCACCTAGCCAAGGTACCAGGGCTCCGACCCTGGCACCGTTCAACTTGAACTTCTCCTCTGCTGGAGCTACACCTAGCTCCAGCCGACACTCCTCTCAACTTGAACTACAGACTAGACTGTTTGCTTAACTGACTGTTTTCCCGCCCCGGGCTGTCTAGACCCGTAGGTGGGCGTTTCTTAACCACCTGGTCCCGCCCACTGTTGTACCTGTCTTGCCCTGAGGGGGGTGACTAGGGTTTCAGGTCGGCTGTATGTGACCTAGGTGAGGGAAGGTGTTATGCGGGGGCCTATGTGTGACTACCTGGTTTTGAAAGGGCGTCACAGAGATATGTTGTACTGCGTTAGGCTAATGGTGGTCACAACAGATACAGACTGGCTTTTATCCCCCATATATCTATCCCATATTGTATAACTGCACATTTTAGAGCGGCCTTTTATTCTGGCCAGCCTAAGGCACACCTGTGCATAAATCATGCTAACTAATCAGCTTTAGATTTGAGAGAAAATACTTTTTGTGCACATAGAAAAAGTCTTAGATCTTTGAGTTCACTTCATGGAAAAAATAAAAGTGTTGCATTTATATTTTAATAAATCAACTTGCAGACCTCTGGTCCAGGAGCCAATTTTGCCAGTATCCCCAGTATCTCTTTTGATTAGTATGTGGCGCCCTGGACAAGCCAGGGGCCACAGAGCACAACACCTACACACCCCACACTCCCGATCAGGCACTTCGAAGTCAGACACAAAACCCTTGTTGCCTTCCTCCAGGGGCTGATGTTCACACCAGGGAGGTGGGCCAGGCGGTTGGTCCCGCCCACCGAGGACTTCACAGTCCTGGAGGCGGGAAAGGAGTCAGTCAAGCTAGGGAAGTGAAAGTGGAAAGAGGAAAGTGTAGTAGTGGAGCAACTAACTGACAGCGTCCGGGTGTGTGGCCTGAGTGGTACAGCAAGGTTGGCAGACGGTGGTGACCGTCTGCAGGAGTGGCCTATCAGAGCTTACCGTGAGGACCGTGGACGGGCGGTGGCCCGGCGGTACCGGACCGGTACGCAAGGAGAAGCCAGCACCATCTGGCAGGGGCTTACGGACCCCGGCAAGGCTAGGAGTCGCCGTGAATTTGCCGAATTCGTTAGTGAAGGGAACCTCCTGGGTTTCCCAACAGCCAAGTCCCGACAGAAGGCAACAGTCCAACCAGGAGAGGGAGACACCGCCACCGCCAAGGCAACCGTTTTTCAGGGCCGGAGCCTGCGGGCAAAAGGGGCTCCTCCAGCCCATATCCAAGCTGGGGAGCGGGTTACCTGTGGGAACTCATCGGAACCATCAACCGTACATAGGTGCAGGGAAAGGCAGTCACCATCAACCTGCCGGGAGAAACAACACCGCAGCCGTCTGTGGGGCCCGTCCATCCAGCCGAGTGTTTTACCGAGAACTGTGTCCTCATCATTGGGCTGAGTGAGTACCACCATGCCCCTGCAACCCTGCACCTCACCAGGCCCCGTAACCCACCTGCATCCATCCCTACCCCATCACCGGGCCCCGGGACAACCAACCCCTACCCACGGAGGGGAGAACTAACAACAAAGCTGCTCCCTGTCACCGCTCCCGGGATCCCCGTCCAGAGCAGCGGTGGTGTCACCATTATCACCACAACCGTGGGTGGCGTCACGGAGAATAAATCCCCACAATCAACCCCCTTTTCGAGTGAAAAGGGGGTTGATTGTGGGGATTTATTGTCCGTGACGCCACCCACGGTTGTGGTGATAATGGTGACACCACCGCTGCTCTGGACGGGGATCCCGGGAGCGGTGACAGGGAGCAGCTTTGTTGTTAGTTCTCCCCTCACGGGCGAGGAGCGCCGCTCGAGTCCCCGGGATCCGGCCCACCACTCGAGCCACCACCGAGCAGCAGCAGCACCAGCGGCCGGACCCGAGCAGTGGGAGAGCGCAGCGTCCCCTCCTCCGTCCGCGACAAGTAGGTTTGGCGAGATGTCATGCATGTGTGAACAGGGTTCGAGGCTACAATGGTGCAGAAAAGGATTACTCAATGGTAACTTAAACAACAGGTATTTATTTTACACCATTAGGGAGGTAGTGTGTTGGGTCTGCGATAGGAAATGCCACCAGTGATGATACCGAAAGCAAAGTATATTACAACAAGAAATTTGGCAATGCAGATATACAGGGTATACATACAATCTTATTTATACGTTATCACTTCTATCATTAAATAGCAAGTATCATTAATGTTGTCTTAATCCTAATCTCTCTGTTAGGGAAGCATCAGTGTTACCACTCTTTCTGTCACTGTCACTAACTACCTAATCAATTAAAAAAACAGCATGCAGGCCACAACAGGAGTGACAATACAACCAACTAGCCACAAGTCCAATTTAGTGGGTAAAGTCCCTCACGTCGCACATCGACCACCTTAGGTCACTGAAATGTTGACCAGTCCCCACATAGTACTGTACGTTTGGACAGGAAGCAATGGCCCACCTCTCTCGGGTCTTCCTCTAGACAAAGTATCACTGGGGTCTTCTCCAGGAATGGGTTTTTGGTCTTCTTCAGGAATCGGCATTTGGTCTTCTTGTCGAACCGGTATTCCGTCTTCTTCAGGAATTGGTATTCAGTGTTTTTTCCTAGCTGTAAGCTGGCTCCACTTTTCACACATGTGTCCTGGCACAGGTTCAGGCGCCAAGTCGGGATTTTATATTTAGTAGCTGCACCACAACTGTCATCAGACCTGGTGTCTCCTCTTATCTGCTACCTAGGGGACATTTACTTTCCTCTTCAGTTGCTATTTTTGCTCTTCTTCCTTGCTTCACAAGTTTTACCAACTTTGGTTAGCAGGTGGTGACCTTGCAACAATGACCTCACACCTGTCCTAGAAATCAGAGTAGGCGTCAGGAATTCCAGCAGGTAGGTGGCAGTTCACAGTGTTCCTGGAATACAGACGTGATCACTGGATCAAGGTCCTGCAAATGTATTTGTTTATCGTTATTGAAGACTCGTGAGTCATGATAGTTGAGGGGCTCTGCTGGAGAATTTGCATTGGGGCCCACAAGCTTCAAATTCCAAAATTGTTACTGTATAAGAATTCTACATATCCATCATTTTTTTTTTCTTTTAATATCACTTTATATGTAAAATATGTTGATATATTTAAAAAGAATGTTAAAGATGATGACCACTTGTAGCAATTTGCAAATGTGACGCCCTGGACCAGCCAGGGGTCACAGGTAATTACACCACCACACCCTACACCCCGGTTAGGTACATCTGAGCCAGACACAAAACCCTTGTTGCCTTCCTCCAGGGGCTGATGTCCACACCAGGGGGTGGGCCAGGCAATTGGTCCCGCCCACCGAGGAGTTCACAGTCCTGGAGGCGGGAACAGACAGCAGATTAGATTAGTTTGGACAGTGAAAGTGTGAGGAGCAAAGTGGTACAGGAGCAACAATCTGACTGCATCCGAGTGTGTGCCCCGGGCGAGACAGCAAGGTTGGCAGACGGCGGTGACCGTCTGCAGGAGTGGCCTATCGGAGTTGCCGTAAGGACCGTGGACGGGCGGTGGCCCGGCGGTACCGGACCGGTACACAAGGAGAAGCCAGCACCATTGGCAGGGGCTTTTCGGACCCCGGCAAGGCTTGGAGTCGCCGTGAATTTGCCGAATCCGTCAGTGAAGGGGACCTCCTGGGTTTCCAAACAACTAAGTCCCGATTGAAGGCAACAGTCCAACCGAGTAAGAGAGACACCGCCACCGCCAAGGCACCAGTTTCTCAGGGCCAGCGCCTGCGGGCAAAAAGGGGCTCCTCCGGCCCATATCCAAGCCGGGGAGCGGGTTACCGGTGGGAACCCATTGGAACCATCAGCAGGACTAGGTGCAGGGAAAGGACAGTCACCGTTTACCTTCCGGCTGAAAAGCAACAGCAGCCGTCCATGGGACCCGTCTTTCCAGCCGTGTGTTTTACCGTGAACTGTGTCATCGTCTCAGGCTGAGTGAGTACCACCGTGCCGCGCGGCACAGCGCTGCCCCCGCGACCCTGCACCTCACCAGGCCCCGCAACCCGCCTGCCATCACCCATCCTTACCCCCATCACCGGGCCCCGGGACAACCAACCCCTACCCACGGAGGGGAGAACCAACAACTCAGCTGCTCCCTGTCACCGCTCCTGGGATCCCCATACAGAGCAGCGGGGGTGCCACCAACATCACCACAACCGTGGGTGGCGTCACGGACAATAAATCCCCACAATCAAACCCACCCTTTTCACTCACGGGCGAGGAGCGCCGCTCGAGTCCCCGGGATCCGGCCCACCGCTCGAGCCACCACCGAGCAGTGGCAGCCGCAGCAGCAGCAGCGGCCGGACCCGAGCAGTGGGAGAGCGCAGCGTCCCCTCCTCCGCCCACGACACAAATATACCACTCTAATAGTCGGTGTACATGGATTTGCCACAAAACATATATCCTTTATGAAGTCCTGTAGATCTGTATTACAGACAGGGCAGGGATGAAGAGTAGGCTGTATTGTCCACTGCCTAGCATATGGGGCACAATTATGGATTAAAAAAAGATTAATTTAATGGATATACCAATGAGGGGAAATTAAGGAGTCAGTGAACTGCCACACAGGGTATGCTGGTTTTGCTTTGAGAATTTCACAGTCATGAAGGAAATGAGGGACATGATGATTAAATTTTAGGACCAACTCTTCAAGGCAGGTGTGACGCCCTGGCCGGGCCAGGTAGTCACAAATAGGGCCACACACAGCACCCTTCCCTCACAGGTGACATCAGCCAACCTTAAAACCCTAGTCACCTCCCTCGGGGCTTGATAGACACACCAGGGGGCGGAACCAGGAGATTGGAGGACACCCACTGAGGAGTCTAGACTGCCCGAGGGTGGGAAACAGTGAGAACAGTTCAGTTCAGAGAGTTGAGTTGTAGAATTCAAGGAGAGTGGAGGTCAGGCCTGTGTCTCAGGCCTGAAGGAAAACTGACAGGTACCAGGGTAGGAGCCCTGGTGCCTTTGGCTAGGATGCAGACGGCGGTCTCCGTCTGCAGGAGCCGGGAAGATGACTCGGTAGAACCGAGGTGGACCGGGACAGGGTTGTAGCCCGCCGATACCGACCCGGGGAACCGACTCGGAAACCGGAGCACACAGGGGCGTACTCAGACCCTGAAACTAAGTCCAGAAGCGACTGGAACTGGTTAATTAACTGATTGCGGCCAGGACTAGAGGTCCTGTCCCACCCAAAGTCCCGATTGAAGGCAACAGCCCACCGAGGGGGATATAGGGCCACCGCCATGTCTTAGAGATCCCACGGGCCAGCGTCTGTGGGCAAGGGCTCCTTAGGCCACATCCAGCCGGGAGCGGACTCCTGAAGTTGCAAGCACAGGCAGTCCACCGTTCTAAAAAAGGTGCAGGAGAAAGACAGAGACCACTAGCCGGGTGGGGGAACCAGAACGCAGCCGGCTGCGGGCACCGACCACCATCACCTTGGTTTACCAGAGACTCGGGGCCACCATCCCTGCCCATGGAGGGATTAACAACTTGCTACACAACATCTCCCCTGGGTGCCCCGTAACTGCAGCGGGGGTGTCCAATATTACCACATACCGTGGGTGGCGTCACTAACCCAGTAAGGCCCAGCCCGTACATATACAACCACCACCCCCGACCCTTTTCATTCGGAGTGTCCGCGGGATCCCCCGGGTCCAGAGACCCTCGAGCCACCCACCGGAAGGTCCAGACCCGAGCAGCGACAGGCTGCTTGCACAGGGGCGGCACACAGGAACATAACGATTGTGGTCGCAGAGACTACGAAAGGGTCCGTACTGTGCCTACTTCAGCAGTATATGCCACCAGCCAATCAGAGGCCGTCAGCTCACGTAAGATTCCATAAAAGGACGAAAAGTGCATTAGAAGATTGAAAACAGGTGATTTGAAGCAATGAGATGAAAGTCAATACACTAGGCTCTAATGGGTATAAAAGGGTCTGGAAGAAACAAAAGATAAAGGGGTTAACGGATCGAGAAATTTTAGGAACTGTCAAGGTCGGTTGAGAATGCCTGATGATATGTTTTTTTTTCACAGCCAAAAGTATTGGATACTTAACCAGGATCGATTGTTTCCTCAATGCTGAGCTATATAAGAATGTCCTACAAGATAAGTTATTTCATACATTTGATTACTCTGGGTATGAAAAGGACGACATAGTGTTCCAGCAGGACAACGACCCAAAGCATACGTCAAGATTGGCAGATAAATGGTTGAATGACAATTAAGTTGATGTACTGATTTGGCTCCCACAGTTTTCAGACCTCAACCCAATCGTACACTTGTGGCTGGAATTGAATAAAAAGCTGTATACGGAACTAAGTGAGTCGACCAGTGTGCACCAACACTGGGGACATGTAGAAAGGACCTGGAACAGATTTCAATGGAGACATGCTTAAATCTGGTTGAGAGCATATCCAGAAAGATTCATGCAGTGTTGAAAGTCAAAGCAGGATTTACAAAATAATAAATATTAAAATTTAGATATTTATCAGCCAAACAGTAACAATGCAGTGCCATGACAAGAATCTGCATAACTAATCATATGCAAGTGAAATTTATGTATGCGATAGCCAAGATGATTGTCTATAAAATTATGGTAGTCTCACATTCTATGCTGTAGTGGATGGTGAGATATGGTCCTTAAATTCAAAGTTCAAAAAATTGTTACCCTTTTGCTTATCAGTGTATATACCAGGATGGAGGACAGATATAGCTGGAAGGAGCCCAGGATTGGCAACATATATACCTGGAAGGGGCCTAGGATGAGGACATTAACACAGGATAGGAGACGTTGCTACATAATGGAGGAAGAGGGCAACATAAATGTCTTTATAGCAAACACCAGGAGGAAAACAATGGGTATGATTGCCGCGCTGCCGTAGTCAGAGAAACATCCATAAGTAGATCTATGGTGATTTATTTTTACGCGTTTCAGAGAGAACCCTCTCCTTCCTCAGGAATATCACATAATCATGTGATTACCCTGAGGAAGGAGCGGGTTCTCTCTGAAACGTGTAGAAATAAATCACTATTGACCTACTCCTGGATGTTTCTCTGACTACGGCAGCGCGGCAATCATACCCATTGTTTTCCTCCTGGTGTTTGCTGTTAGAGTTGTGGGGCTGCTCTAGCCATCATTTTGGTTATTTCCAGTTGGTTGTGACTCACACAACCTGCCAAGGTGAGCATTTCCAACATTTTTTTTAATCATCTTTCTTGGATAAAACCCCAGATTGCTCTTTTTTTTCCTCCTGCTCACTGCATAAATGTGTTTATAGGATTTAGCATGCAACAGGGGCCATACAACTGATCAATATGCAGTGGGGGCCCAGCTGCAAATGGTGCACTGGGGTCTATAGACCGCTAGTCACCCACTGCTTTAAAGATCTGTAATTATCTCCTTTCCCAGGAGTGTAATATTACTCTAAGGACCAAACAATAAATAGTCTAGGAAGTTGCAGAACATCCCAGAAGTATATCACGCAGTCTCTAGCCTCTACTGAGGTCAATGTTCATGTCCCTATAATAAGAATAAGATTGGGTATAAATTGCACCTTTAGATTATCCAGGCTGAAGCTTTAACGAGTAAAGTCATTGATTATCCTACATTCTGGATAACGCTTAATAGGCAATTACATCAGATACTGAACTATGTGGACTCTTCATGGACAGTATCGCCAGTCTATTAATTATGTTGGAGATGGCCATAAATAATAGATGTAATGTCCTATAGAAATATGTTCTTTACATACCTGGGTTTAGCTGTTCCCTTTGTTGCATGACCAAAGTTCTTCTTTGATTGCTTGCCATCAACTTCATTTAGAATCCTCACATAGGGAACCAGAAATGTTTTCAGTCTTTTGGAATGCTTCCATACTTTGGAAACTTCTGCTTATTGACTGTGGATTTCAAATTTGGGTCACGATGATACATCTCCTCCTGGTGTTAGAGTTTCTCAAAGGAAGACCTTGGAGATTGCTTTCTAGTCATAATTAAAATGTAAATGAGTGAAATAATGAATACTTTTTAGTCCAATTACATTCATAATTTGAAAAAAACTTTATTTATTTGGCTATAGGCAACATTTATTATAGGAAGTCCTCGATTTACAAACATCTGACTTACAGTACAGACTAAAAGTTTAGACACACCTTCTCATTCAAAGAGTTTTCTTTATTTTCATGACTGAAAATTGTAGATTCACATTGAAGGCATCAAAACTATGAATTAACACATGTGGAATGAAATACTTAACAAAAAAGTGTGAAACAACTTAAAATATGTCTTATATTCTAGGTTCTTCAAAGTAGCCACCTGTTGCTTTGATTATTACTGCTTTGCACACTCTTGGCATTCTCTTGATGAGCTTCAAGAGGTAGTCACCGGAAATGGTCTTCCAACAGTCTTGAAGGAGTTCCCAGAGATGCTTAGCACTTGTTGGCCCTTTTGCCTTCACACTGCGGTCCACCTCACCCCAAACCATCTCAATTGGGTTCTTGTCTGGTGACTGTGGAGGCCAGCTCCTCTGGCGTAGCACCCCATCACTCTCATTCTTAGTCAAATAGCCCTTACACAGCCTGGAGGTGTGTTTGGGGTCATTGTCCTGTTGAAAAATAAATGATGGTCCAACTAAACGCAAACTGGATGGAATAGCATGCCGCATCAAGATGCTGTGGTAGCCATGCTGGTTCAGTATGCCTTCAATTTTGAATAAATCCCCAACAGTGTCACCAGCAAAGCACCAACACACCATCACACCTCCTCCTCCATGCTTCACGATGAGAACCAGGCATGTAGAGTCTATCCATTCCCCTTTTCTGCGTTGCACAAAGACACAGTGGTTAGATCCAAAGATCTCAAATTTGGACTCCTCAGACCAAAGCACAGATTTCCACTGGTCTAATGTCCATTCCTTGTGTTCTTTAGCCCAAACAAGTCTCTTCTGCTTGTTGCCTGTCCTTAGCAGTGGTTTCCTAGCAGCTATTTTACCATGAAGGCCTGCTGCACAAAGTCTCCTCTTAACAGTTGTTCTAGAGATGTGTCTACTGCTAGAACTCTGTGTGGCATTGACCTGGTCTATAATTTGAGCTGCTGTTAACCTGCGATTTCTGAGGCTGGTGACTCGGATAAACTTATCCTCCGCAGCAGAGGTGACTCTTGGTCTTCCTTTACTGGGGCGATCCTCATGTGAGCCAGTTTCTTTGCAGCGTTTGATGGTTTTTGCCACTGCACTTGGGGACACTTTCAAAGTTTTCCCAATTTTTTGGACTGAATGACCTTCATTTCTTAAAGTAATGATGGCCAATCATTTTTCTTTACTTAGCTGCTTTTTTCTTGCCATAATACAAATTCTAACAGTCTATTCAGTAGGACTATCATCTGTGTATCCAACAGACGTCTGCACAACACAACTGATGGTCCCAACCCTATTTATAAGGCAAGAAATCCCACTTATTAAACCTGACGGGGCAGACCTGTGAAGTGAAAACCATTTCCGGTGACTACCTCTTGAAGCTCATCAAGAGAATGCCAAGAGTGTGCAAAGCAGTAATCAAAGCAAAAGATGGCTACTTTGAACAACCTAGAATATAAGACATATTTTCAGTTGTTTCACACTTTTTTGTTAAGTATTTCATTCCACATGTGTTAATTCATAGTTTTGATGCCTTCAATGTGAATCTACAATTTTCAGAGTCATGAAAATAAAGAAAACTGTTTGAATGAGAAGGTGTGTCCAAACTTTTGGTCTGTAATGTCTGTAATGTATTTATGACCCCTAGTTACGAACGAAAAAATCCTAACATACTCACGTCACCACTAACCTCCCTGGATGCTTTCTTGTCCTCTTCTTTCCGTTGTATGGTGGTCCTCACCTCAAGTCTCTTGACTATAGACCAAGCTCCAGGCTGCGTCCCGCTTTTGGAGTATGTGTCATAAAGTCGCATATTTATTTCAACCTTATAAAGCGCAGTAAGCTCTTGCATGGATGCGGCTTGAAGTCCTGACCTATAGTCAAGTGGGCCGAGATGTGGTGTGGTTGACTGTGGAAAGAAGAGGACAGGATGAAGAAGTGAGTATTGCTAAAAATAAAAATAGTACTCTCTTTTCTGGCTGTCCATCACTTGCTGTCTGGTCTTTTTTTTTCGCTTTTGCGCACCGCATCTCCAAGACTTCCGGCTGTATCCAGGCCCACAAGGTCACTGTGTGTCATAAAGTAGCGATGTTAATCTCGTGACATTATGACGCACGCTAACCTCCAAGGTTTGGACACAGTCATAATAGTGAAGAAGCCAGGAGATGTGATGTGCCTGACGACAAAAAGAAGAAAACAGTATGATGGGCAGCGAGCAGCAGGGCAGTCGGAGCGGTCAGTGGTGAGATGATTATCAGGGTTTTTTTTCATGGCCCTTTAACAACGTATATTCATATCTGGGTTGCAAATAAAGCTACAGAAGGTATCTAGTCTGTAAATAAATACATGATTTATATAATGCCAAAAACTAATTCCCGAAAACACATTGCTGAACCTATTCTGTCCATCCCAGTGGTTCTTCTTCTTGTATTTCTGTCTGTTATTAAAATCTAACAAATCATAATTAGGACAAAAGTCAAGATGAAAAATATCCGAATGGAACAGAACTGATTGGAAAATTGGGATATATTAGAACCAATTGTGTTTCACATTGCAATATCTTATTTCCGCTCACATATGTCCTGTAATAATCACCCAAAATATAAAAAAAATCATACTACACTCCAAAAACCTGACTGCATCAATTGTGTTTCGTGTGCCACATCAAAAGACCCTTTTCTTTACGGTGCAGGCATTCTGATTATGGAACAAAAGAAAAATACACTTCATTGTCTCTATGAAGAAGATAAAAACAAAAGTGAGACTTGACTTTTCCTCTGCTGCCTGGATGTGTCTTTCCAATAATCTAAAAGCCATGATTCTAATGCTGGCAGACTCCTGAGAAAATATATATTAAAAAACTCTAAGATTACAAGAATGAACATCTGGAGACTTTCAAAATAAATATATTATGATAATTCAACTTCAGTTGTGAAAAAGAATCTCATTCAAACCCTTTAGATGCAGCATATGTATATATAAACAGTATACGGCACGTTTCTAAAGCTGTGTATACAATGCTGAAACTTTAAATAGTAAAGATTATAAATGATTTAGTGACGAAATATATAATTGGTGGAGGAAGGTTGAACTAGACGGGCCTAGGTATTTTCTCAACCTATTTAACTATGTAAAGATCTAGTGTTTTGGTCAATTAAGGAAGTATAAACCTTATCCTAAAGAACCTCTCTAGTAACAATAAGCAATTCTCTAACTGACAGTACTTAAAAATGTACTTCTATTGCAAATATTTCCTAACGTTTAATCCCAGCATCATATTCAAAAAGACTACCCAGTTTAGACCCAGCGGGATCTCAACTTGATAGTCATCACTGCCTGCAAATCAGGGGCTGTCATATTTTATGTTTCGGTGACACTGGTTGGCTTGTGCGATGCTTGCTTAGTCCTGTCCTCCAGAAGCGCTGCTCTCCCATCACAAGCATTACTTAGTAGAAAGGAAAGTTGCCTTGGGTGGGGAAATGCCCCTTTAGGAGGACAGGATTGGGCATATGTTGGAATAGCCAAGTGACTCATGTTTAATGGAGGTGAAAATCGACAAACCTCTGAACTTGGTGAAAATGATGATTGATGATTACCTGTTGAAGGCTGTGCTAGACTTGAATTGGGTTTTGAACTGAATTCCATAAGAAATAGAAAAACCTAAGGGCGGCGATACACGGTACAATATATCGTGCGATATGTCATTGGGGTCACGGAATTCGTGACGCACATCTGGCATCGTTAGAGATGTCGTACCGTGTGACACCTCCGAATGACTGTGAACGAGCAAAAATACTCACCTTATCGTTGCTCATTGAGACGTCGTTAATTTCCATAATGTCGTTCCTCCTTCTGCGCGCCGGTTGTTCGTCGTTCCCGTGGCAGCACACATCGCTACGTGTGACACCCCGGGAATGACGAACACAGCTTACCTGCGTCCCGCCGGCAATGAGGAAGGAAGGAGGTGGGCGGGATGTTACGTCCCGCTCATCTCCACCCCTCCACTTCTATTGGGTGGCCGCTGTGTGACGTCGCTGGGATGCCGAACATCCCTCCCCCTTCAGGAAGATGATGTTCTCCGCCCACAGCGACGTCGTTAGGGAGGTAAGTACGTGTGACGGGGGTTTAACGACTTTGTGCGACACGGGCAATGAATTGCCCGTGACGCACAAACGACGGGGGTGGGTGCGATCGCTCATGCGATCGCACGATATATCGTCTCATGTAACGCCGCTCTAAGTGCAAGAAGTAGGGATATCTCTGCAACGGTAGTGAACTTTAATCATTTCCAATAACAAAATTGCTTATGTGACGCCCCTGACTCTATCAGGGTGTCACAGGGAACTGCACCCCTGTCTCTCATGGTGCAGAACTCACCCTCCATGGTTCTGGGTTCTTACATACTGGTATTACTTCCATCAGTACTCAATCCTAACCACACCTCACACCACACCCTGTCAGGCACACCAGTGGGTGGTCTAGCTGGAAAACGGCCACCCGCCTAGGGGTCAGGTAGACTGGTGGGAGGGAGGAAGTCAGTTGAGTAGTAGCCCTCAGAGAGTGAGGAGCTGAGGGAATTGGAGCTCCCTGTGTGACCTTGGTTGGGTCGCAGATGGTGGTCTGGGTCCAGAGGAGTCGGAGACCCAGTCGCAGGGTATTGGGAAAGGGTGCCCAGACTTAGTTTTGGAGAACGGTCGGTACTAGAAGTCCAGTAACTGGACCGGTACCGAGCACAGCCGGGTACAGGACCCTAGATCAGGGAGTAGCTTCACACAACCTGATAATTCACCAGTGGAGGATAGTCTCTTTATGAACTTTCCCCAAGAGCTCAGAGATCGAAGGCACCAACACAACGAGGGGGATAGGGTTTTTCCAGCTTATGCAGCCTACAGAAATCCCAAGTGTCAGCCATCGAGAGCACATCTCCACTATACCAATATAGGGAGCGGAACCCTGACAGCTTCAGGCCGAAGGGTCACTTAGGAAAATCTACAAATTGTGCATGGAGGCAGGCTCCGGACCACTAAGCAGTACCAGTGGGGACAGATACCCAGACGAGCTCAGAGTCTGCTTAATGATTGCACCAACATCTATACTAACCTGAGTGAGTACACTGCACACCCTACGTCCTGCCTGCCCGCATAGCCTGCACAACACTATCGTTCCTCCAGAGTCCCGGGGTCTCCCCTACCCATGGAGGGATCATCATCTGGCTGCCCCATTCCATCTCCCCCGGGTACTCCCATTGTCAGCAGAGGTACTCCCCTTACTGTGAATCACGGGTGGCGTCATAAACTCTCCCTTGTCAATAATCACCTCCTTTTTATTCGAGTTGCTGCTGAGCCCCGAGTCCGGGGACTCTCAAGCCACAGCAACCCCGGATCCGAGCAGTTCGACAGATAGGGATCTTTAGAAGAGAGTTTATATTGTTGGACACACCTTTTTAAAGTGAACCTGTCAGGTGCAATATGAAACAAGAACCATGAGACGTTCTGGGTGCATATTGCTAATCCCTGCCTAACTCTCCCTGTTTCAGCAGCATAGATAAATAGAGCTATAGAAAAAGTATTTCTAAAGATTCTTGATAATATGCTAATGAGACCAGTGACTAGTCGCAAGATCGTCACTTCTTCACTTCTCCGACTAGTCCGTCCTCTTAGTATGGTAGCATACCCACAGGGGCATGCTAAAATGCTACTCAGTGCAGCATCACCAGTGACATGCGTACCTGTGTTCGCTGTGACCACTGAAGCTGAATGCCCCGCACATCTGGTCATGTGTGACGCCCTGGTCTAGTCAGGTCGTCCCAGGTAGTCCCATGCACACACACCTACCCCCCTGAAAAGGTGACAGCAGCCAACCAAGAAACCCTTGTCACCACCCTCCAGGTTTGATGTCCACACTAGGGGGGCGGAGCCAGGCGGTTGGCTCCACCCACCGAGGAGTTCACAGGCCTGGAGGCGGGAAAAGACACACAAGTTCTAGTTCTAGTGTGGAGAGTAGTCTTGACAGTGAAGGAGAGAGGTTGAGTTCAAGGGCAGACCTGTGACCAGGCCTGCCAATAATCTACTCAGGTGGCTGGGTCAGAGTCCAGTCACCTGTGGCGAGGAGGCAGACGGTGGTGGCCGCCTGCAGGAGCTGGGATTACAGCCGGTGGAACCGTAGGGACCGGGGTCGGGCGGTGGCCTGCCGGTACCCAACCGGGGAACCGTTTGGAAACCGGAGCACCAGGAGAGGTACTCAGACCCAGTATAAAGCCCCGAACCGACAGGGCCGAGTCAAATCAACTGATTGAGGACTGGACTTAAGGACCTATCCCACACAAGACCCGTTAGAAGACAACAGCCCAACCATACAGGGTAAAGCCACCGCCAAGGCATAGTCACCCAAAGGGCCAGCGTCTGCGGGCAAACAGGGCTCTTCCGACAACCAGCAAGCCGGGGAGCGGACTACCGTTGCTTAGGCATAGGAGTCAAACATTCATATAAAAAGGTACAGAAGAAAGGCGGAAACCACCAACCTGTTCAGGGAGAAGCTGCAGCCGGCTGCGGGCCCTGTTCATCATCCCATTTGGTTTACCAGAGACTCCAGTGTATTGTGTCATAGTGAGTACACCAGTGCCTTCAGGCCACGCACCGCGCCGCACCGCACCAGCATATGTCCACACGCCTCCGCACCTCCCTCGGGACCCTGGGACCATCACTCCCCTACCCACGGAGGGGTCAACACTAAGCTGCGCAACACCGTCCCCAGGAGGCCTAGTTAACGGCAGTGGTGGTGTCCATCTATTCACCACAACCCATGGGTGGCGTCACGAATTTACATCCCTTTCAAACCACCGTGGCCCCGGGTGTGGAACGTCCCCCCACTGAAGTCCCTGCATGTAGCGCCAACCCCCTTGCAGAGCGACGTGACCCCCGGGTCCGTGAGGAGTTCGAGCCACCACCCACCGTATGAGCACGGATCCGAGCGGCTCGGCGGTCGCAGCCGAGCCTACGGGACGGTACACATGCACAGTATGAAGCCGGGTGTACACGTCTTGGCTTCAGCTAGGTCTAGTGCGCAGGCCACTGTACCTTGTTCGGTCATCAGATGACCTCGGTGTACCATGGCATTGATGATGATGATCGCGAGGGCTGATTCTGTCAAAGAAGGTTTTTTAACCCCCTTTTAACCCTCTAGATCAGAGATCCCCCAACTCCAGTCCTCAAGGGCCACCAACAGTGTATGTTTTCAGGATTTCCTTAGCATTGCATGGGTGTTGGAATCATCAGCTGTGCAGACCCTGAAAACTTGCACTGTTGGTGGCCCTTAAGGACTGGAGTTGGGGACCCCTGCTTTAGATAATGATGCCACTATTGACAATCCTATTTAGGGATTAATCGGCCCTGATTGGTTCCAGAAACTGTCCGGGGAACATGCCCACGGGTGTCAGCTATCATATACTGACTAGCTGACTCCTTTTAAGGGCTATGTAGGTCATTGTGAAGGGAGGAGCAGTAGGCTCAGCTGTGACATCACCTATTATGTTATCTGCTGTGTATAGAGGTGTACCTGACATTATTATCCTACTTCTGATGGTAACAAAAACCTTGTAATTAAAGAGTCTAAAAAAAAACAAATTGCGAAATTATATATCTATCTATATATATATATTTAGTTTTTATGTTTCCTAAATATAGTGTTGTGAAAAAAAACAGTGCCAAGTACATTTTTTTTAAAAATACATGTAAAACAAATACCCAATTTAAATAATCGCTTTAATTTACTGATCATAGCTTCCCTTTAAATTGGGCTGTATTCCAAGTTTCTGCAGTCGGTGGTTAGAACTACAGATGAAAATTCATCAAATCATTATGCCAGAAAACTGTCCTAAAATACTTCACATTGCAGAAAAAAAATGTTTTCACATTAGTCTTGGCCATCTTTGCAAGAGTGGGCAGAGAAGAGGCATGATAAGGACACATGGCAACACCTGCCCATCTAATTCATGACTAGACATGGCGTAGTTTACACCATAAATCTAACTGTAGTCCCTGACAGGAGTAAGATTTCTGTCAAGGTGCATGCCACTTGCAAAATCTGCCTGATTCATGAAATTACACGTGCTTAATGAATTAGGCACCTCTTCTTCCACCTTGTCTCTTCATTAAGACTGGTATGTACAGTGCCAGTCTTATTGAATCATGGCCAAAGGGTTCTTGTTTTTTTACTAATATCAGATCAACAGCAATCCTTAGCTCATGGCTGTCCTACCAATATTCCATAACATTCAGTGATGGAATGCCCCTTTAAATGTGTCCGTATTTTTTTTGAATAGGGCAGGACTTGTAAAGAGATCATGTTACTGTATAAAAGTTTTGTCTTGTTCTGTCATAACTTTTACGATTGCAGTTTTCCTATTGTAACAGATACACGCCTTCAGTTAGATTTTTCTAGACTCGTTTTTTAATACTATAAAAGGAAAAAAAAATCTTAGATGCTAGCCAAGTAAAAGCCTATCATCACAGCATTGTAAAACAAGGTTTTCATAAAAGAGACAATCACAAGATAGAACGGCTGGCAGGCATGTCACAAAATAAAGATGGTAAGGGAAACACAGAAATACTGCAAATACCTGGGGTTAGAAGTTAGTAAAATGTTCCCGCATGACTTCCTTTGTCTTCTATGTAGACGGCATAGGCCAGGTGGTTCATATCTACATTAAAAACCTAACCTTAAATAATGAAACACCATTTCTAGCCACAAAACCTACATTAAATAACATTAAAATGATCAATTTTAAAATGGTTAATATCTGCTGGATTTGTTATTTGCGCAACTTGTAACCCAACCCCTGTCTATTTCCTTGAATATATAATTCAGGATTCATTCTTTTGCTGTTCTATGGAAGAAAGAATAAATCTGAGGATATTTTAAGAAATATCAGAATGAGTAACTAGAAGTATGTAAAGAAACTGTATTTAGTTGGGTAGAAGAGAAGCTGATCCTTTTGATTTGGTGAACAATATTATTGGGTGGAATGATGGATTTATTGTCAATCAAGTACTTTAATAATACGAGGGGTCACATATTGCTCATCACGTATATACATGTAGGTCCACTAGTAAATTGTAGTAGAGATATATTAAAATTGTAAAGAAAAAAGTCAAGGAGTTGCCTATAGCATCCAAAAATACACTACTCTACATATTATGACGCGTCCTACAAATTATATATATATATCATATCAATCATATCAATTATATATATATATATATATATATAATTGATATGATTGATATAATATATATATAATTTGTAGGACGCGCCATAATATTTATATATATGTCATCGGGTGCCTCCGTTCTCTAGAGCATGTGATATCATTGCAGTATTTCTGTACCACATACTGGGTTTATCCGGTGGAGATTGCACGATGGGACTGCATATCTGAGAGTCTAGCGTCATCTATATACAGGCCTCCTGATGAACCTTTGTTTGTCAATGGGGAAACGCGTTGAGGCAAATCATCCATGCTTCACGGCGGCGATACTCCAGAGAGGATTGGTTGCACAGCTCACTTAAACAGCGATCTAAACCACCTCTTTTTGGTCCTGGTTCTGAATACCTTTGCAAAGATATCTGGATACAAAGGATTTGATAATTGTTCTAAGCTAAGTATTGCTTGGAGGACCTCTTTGTCATCTGTATATTGTACGAGGTTTATTGTAGTAGCCGCTGTTTGTATGTGATGGTTTTTATAGTCCCTATAAGTCCTATGGTCTCTTGTTCCCCCCAATTGGTTCCTGGTACCCAGGGATAAGGGGGTGGAACGTGGACATACATTGTTATGTGGACTTCCTGATTATCTGTGTATCTGGGGATGCTCTTTAATATATACGGATATAACTATCTTGGGATGGGCACTTAATAGTCATTGGGACAATTGCGTATGTTTTTACACCTTTTATAATTGTAATAAAATTTGATATTCTGGGAATCTTTTTGTGTTAATTCAATTTTACACTGGCACTGAAGGTCTATGTAAAAAAATCACAACATACACTACATTGATCTGTATTCCAGATGATTCTCGCTCATTGTAAAACAATGAGTGTGTAAAATACGGATTATATCTGGGTTATCACCAGTATATAATGTGTTTTTCACAGGTAAATCCCAATTATAAAGAAAGGAAACTGTATTTGCCCTTTCTTATTTATTAAATTGTATGAGTAAAAGACAGATGCTATATGGAAGTGCAAAATTGTCATTTTCTTCTTGACAATTTCGCATACGCTTCTATCTAATTGCTTGCATTCAGGAAATACTCCTTTTTTGCTATGCACCAGTTTCGTTACGTTTTATCTATTTTCAGCATGACTGGCCAACTTTGTTATACCTACGAGCACCGACTCAGGAGTCAGGACAAAGCAGTCATATTGAATTTCAAGGCCTGATCTTTTTACACTCAGGGGACATAAGCTGCTGCCATATGTTTCTAGCAGCTCCCCTTCCTCCATTGAAAACACATGCATGCTCATCTGAACCAACTGTGCATTTACACAGGGATCGGAGGCATAGTTGTAGGCCAAACAGCTATTGCAGAGCTATTGGCACCATTAGGAGACAGGTTTTTCAGACACAATATTGTGACATGTTTTTGCTTTAATAATGTCACTTCACGTATGCATGTCAGACTAGAATTGTGACACATGTTTTTCGTTTAAGTTATTAAACTTTTATGTGCCATATGGCTTTTGAAAAATATGTTGCAGAGCTTTAATTTTTCTTGGCATTGTAACAGTAACTTAAAGGGAAATATTCATCGTATAAAGTTTGGTTAACATATTCCATCATTTTGATGGTGAGGATCTGACTTCTGGGACCACTACCAATCCTGAGAATGAAAGATACACAGCCTAGTTCCTTTGCCTCTCCTTTACTTTATTATCTTGAATATTGGCACCTCAGACTCCTGTTAAAGGAAATCTGTCAGCAGGTTTTGCGATCTCATTTGAGAGCAGCATAATGTAGGCAAAGAGATCCTGACTCCAGCGATGTATCACTTAGATTACTGGCTGCAGCCTTTCTGACAGTATCAGAATTTTTAGATTTAGCCATGTAGCAGAGCTGAGAGAGCTGGCCCGTCCTCACCGAGCTCTCTATAGAGACTGTACATTAACAGTGAGGTGTAAATCAGAGGAGGGGGCATGCTGGATTGCCATGTACGTGTAGTCCAAGAAATGATAAGGGTCCTGCTACCTAAATAATCATAGCAAATAAAAACAGATCAGACCTTGAAAAGACAGGCATCCCTGAAGTCTCTGTGTTAACGTTTGCAGCATGCTGTCTTCAGCTTATATAGCAAAAACCTGTTGACAGATTCCCTTTAAGCATGTAACTGTAACAAATTCAAGTGCATGATACTGCTGTAAGTATGTGGCACCACTAGATTAGTGGGAGTACAGGTGAAAATTAGGTAATTAGGGGTTACTGTCAGTTCACAGCTGCCACTAAGCCCTAGATTAGTAATGGGAGGCATCTATAAGACCCCCCCATTACTAATCTGTAAGTGAAAGGAAATAAACACAAAACCCGAAAAAATCCTTTATTTGAAATAACATAAAAAAACACCACTTTATTAACCCCAATACACCCCTGCAGGTCCGACATAATCCTTACGAGGTGCAATGACGACTCCAGCTCTGCTACCTCTGAATTCACACTGAGCGGCCATATAACATGACCATTGTGAGCTTCAGGCAGAGGCTGAGTGAGCAGCGCACTCAGCGGTGACGTCTCTCAGGTGATTTGCGGTCACAGCTGGAGGTTCCCACTAGAGTTGAGCGCGGTTCGTGGTTCGTGGTTCTCCAGTTCTAGGCTCGAGTGATTTTGGGGCATGTTCTAGATCGAACTAGAACTCGAGCTTTTTGCAAAAGCTCGATAGTTCTAGAAACGTTCGAGAACGGTTCTAGCAGCCAAAAAACAGCTAAATCATAGCTTGGTTTCTGCTGTAATAGTGTAAGTCACTCTGTGAATCAAACTATTATCACATTTCAGTGTATAGTGTGCGTGAACAGCGCCTTCAGATCACTGCTGTTTCTATAATGGCAATCGCCATTTTTTTTTTTTTTCTTGTCTTCCTTCCCTAAGCGCGCGCGTCTTGTGGGGCGGGCCAGCATGTCAGCCAATCACAGACACACACACAGCTAAGTGGACTTTGAGCCAGAGAAGCAACGGCATGTGTGATAGGATCTGCATGTCACATGTCCCTGCATTATAAAACCGGACATTTTCTTCACGAACGCCATTATCTGCCTTCTGCGTCTTTGGTGTCAGACATCAGTGTCGCAGCTCCGTCCTCCTGAGTCCTATAGCCGATACAGCTGTATGCGCTGCATACACAGCGTTAGACAGCTTAGGGAGAGCACATTCTAGCAGTCCTTTTAAGGGCTCAAAGCGGCAGGGTCAGAGAGCCATAGGTGACAGGTCCTGCAAACAGCAACAGCGTCTGTGTAGCCCAGGTCAGGGATTTCCTCCCTGCATTTCACCATTAGGAGGGAATAGAAAGGCAGGCTTCCATTCCTCTACCCAGAGCACCACAATCCTGCCACTGTACCCTCTTGTCCTCTGCACACTCCAACTCATTCTAACTAAGCCATTATACTAGCAAACACTCAGTGTACCTAGTGGCATCCTATACGTGGCTATTGGACTTTGCTTTAGTCCCACTAGTGCCAAGACATTTGCACAGCGCATCTGCCTGCGTTGCACACTCCAACTAATTATAACTAAGCCATTATACTAGCAAACACTCAGTGTACCTAGTGGCATCCTATACGTGGCTATTGGACTTTGCTTTAGTCCCACTAGTGCCAAGACATTTGCAGAGCGCATCTGCCTGCGTTGCACACTCCAACTAATTATAACTAAGCCATTATACTAGCAAACACTCAGTGTACCTAGTGGCATCCTATACGTGGCTATTGGACTTTGCTATAGTCCCACTAGTGCCAAGACATTTGCAGAGCGCATCTGCCTGCGTTGCACACTCCAACTAATTATAACTAAGCCATTATACTAGCACACACTCAGTGTACCTAGTGGCATCCTATACGTGGCTATTGGACTTTGCTATAGTCCCACTAGTGCCAAGACATTTGCAGAGCGCATCTGCCTGCGTTGCACACTCCAACTAATTATAACTAAGCCATTATACTAGCACACACTCAGTGTACCTAGTGGCATCCTATACGTGGCTATTGGACTTTGCTATAGTCCCACTAGTGCCAAGACATTTGCAGAGCGCATCTGCCTGCGTTGCACACTCCAACTAATTATAACTAAGCCATTATACTAGCAAACACTTAGTGTACCTAGTGGCATCCTATACGTGGCTATTGGACTTTGCTTTAGTCCCACTAGTGCCAAGACATTTGCAGAACGCATCTGCCTGCGTTGCACACTCCAACTAATTATAACTAAGCCATTATACTAGCACACACTCAGTGTACCTAGTGGCATCCTATACGTGGCTATTGGACTTTGCTATAGTCCCACTAGTGCCAAGACATTTGCAGAGCGCATCTGCCTGCGTTGCACACTCCAACTAATTATAACTAAGCCATTATACTAGCAAACACTTAGTGTACCTAGTGGCATCCTATACGTGGCTATTGGACTTTGCTTTAGTCCCACTAGTGCCAAGACATTTGCAGAACGCATCTGCCTGCGTTGCACACTCCAACTAATTATAACTAAGCCATTATACTAGCACACACTCAGTGTACCTAGTGGCATCCTATACGTGGCTATTGGACTTTGCTATAGTCCCACTAGTGCCAAGACATTTGCAGAGCGCATCTGCCTGCGTTGCACACTCCAACTAATTATAACTAAGCCATTATACTAGCACACACTCAGTGTACCTAGTGGCATCCTATACGTGGCTATTGGACTTTGCTATAGTCCCACTAGTGCCAAGACATTTGCAGAGCGCATCTGCCTGCGTTGCACACTCCAACTAATTATAACTAAGCCATTATACTAGCACACACTCAGTGTACCTAGTGGCATCCTATACGTGGCTATTGGACTTTGCTATAGTCCCACTAGTGCCAAGACATTTGCAGAGCGCATCTGCCTGCGTTGCACACTCCAACTAATTATAACTAAGCCATTATACTAGCACACACTCAGTGTACCTAGTGGCATCCTATACGTGGCTATTGGACTTTGCTATAGTCCCACTAGTGCCAAGACATTTGCAGAGCGCATCTGCCTGCGTTGCACACTCCAACTAATTATAACTAAGCCATTATACTAGCAAACACTTAGTGTACCTAGTGGCATCCTATACGTGGCTATTGGACTTTGCTTTAGTCCCACTAGTGCCAAGACATTTGCAGAACGCATCTGCCTGCGTTGCACACTCCAACTAATTATAACTAAGCCATTATACTAGCACACACTCAGTGTACCTAGTGGCATCCTATACGTGGCTATTGGACTTTGCTATAGTCCCACTAGTGCCAAGACATTTGCAGAGCGCATCTGCCTGCGTTGCACACTCCAACTAATTATAACTAAGCCATTATACTAGCACACACTCAGTGTACCTAGTGGCATCCTATACGTGGCTATTGGACTTTGCTATAGTCCCACTAGTGCCAAGACATTTGCAGAGCGCATCTGCCTGCGTTGCACACTCCAACTAATTATAACTAAGCCATTATACTAGCAAACACTTAGTGTACCTAGTGGCATCCTATACGTGGCTATTGGACTTTGCTTTAGTCCCACTAGTGCCAAGACATTTGCAGAACGCATCTGCCTGCGTTGCACACTCCAACTAATTATAACTAAGCCATTATACTAGCACACACTCAGTGTACCTAGTGGCATCCTATACGTGGCTATTGGACTTTGCTATAGTCCCACTAGTGCCAAGACATTTGCAGAGCGCATCTGCCTGCGTTGCACACTCCAACTAATTATAACTAAGCCATTATACTAGCACACACTCAGTGTACCTAGTGGCATCCTATACGTGGCTATTGGACTTTGCTATAGTCCCACTAGTGCCAAGACATTTGCAGAGCGCATCTGCCTGCGTTGCACACTCCAACTAATTATAACTAAGCCATTATACTAGCACACACTCAGTGTACCTAGTGGCATCCTATACGTGGCTATTGGACTTTGCTATAGTCCCACTAGTGCCAAGACATTTGCAGAGCGCATCTGCCTGCGTTGCACACTCCAACTAATTATAACTAAGCCATTATACTAGCACACACTCAGTGTACCTAGTGGCATCCTATACGTGGCTATTGGACTTTGCTATAGTCCCACTAGTGCCAAGACATTTGCAGAGTGCATCTGCCTGCGTTGCACACTCCAACTAATTATAACTAAGCCATTATACTAGCAAACACTTAGTGTACCTAGTGGCATCCTATACGTGGCTATTGGACTTTGCTTTAGTCCCACTAGTGCCAAGACATTTGCAGAACGCATCTGCCTGCGTTGCACACTCCAACTAATTATAACTAAGCCATTATACTAGCACACACTCAGTGTACCTAGTGGCATCCTATACGTGGCTATTGGACTTTGCTATAGTCCCACTAGTGCCAAGACATTTGCAGAGCGCATCTGCCTGCGTTGCACACTCCAACTAATTATAACTAAGCCATTATACTAGCACACACTCAGTGTACCTAGTGGCATCCTATACGTGGCTATTGGACTTTGCTATAGTCCCACTAGTGCCAAGACATTTGCAGAGCGCATCTGCCTGCGTTGCACACTCCAACTAATTATAACTAAGCCATTATACTAGCACACACTCAGTGTACCTAGTGGCATCCTATACGTGGCTATTGGACTTTGCTATAGTCCCACTAGTGCCAAGACATTTGCAGAGCGCATCTGCCTGCGTTGCACACTCCAACTAATTATAACTAAGCCATTATACTAGCACACACTCAGTGTACCTAGTGGCATCCTATACGTGGCTATTGGACTTTGCTATAGTCCCACTAGTGCCAAGACATTTGCAGAGCGCATCTGCCTGCGTTGCACACTCCAACTAATTATAACTAAGCCATTATACTAGCACACACTCAGTGTACCTAGTGGCATCCTATACGTGGCTATTGGACTTTGCTATAGTCCCACTAGTGCCAAGACATTTGCAGAGCGCATCTGCCTGCGTTGCACACTCCAACTAATTATAACTAAGCCATTATACTAGCAAACACTTAGTGTACCTAGTGGCATCCTATACGTGGCTATTGGACTTTGCTATAGTCCCACTAGTGCCAAGACATTTGCAGAGCGCATCTGCCTGCGTTGCACACTCCAACTAATTATAACTAAGCCATTATACTAGCACACACTCAGTGTACCTAGTGGCATCCTATACGTGGCTATTGGACTTTGCTATAGTCCCACTAGTGCCAAGACATTTGCAGAGCGCATCTGCCTGCGTTGCACACTCCAACTAATTATAACTAAGCCATTATTCTAGCAAACACTTAGTGTACCTAGTGGCATCCTATACGTGGCTATTGGACTTTGCTATAGTCCCACTAGTGCCAAGACATTTGCAGAGCGCATCTGCCTGCGTTGCACACTCCAACTAATTATAACTAAGCCATTATACTAGCACACACTCAGTGTACCTAGTGGCATCCTATACGTGGCTATTGGACTTTGCTATAGTCCCACTAGTGCCAAGACATTTGCAGAGCGCATCTGCCTGCGTTGCACACTCCAACTAATTATAACTAAGCCATTATACTAGCACACACTCAGTGTACCTAGTGGCATCCTATACGTTGCTATTGGACTTTGCTATAGTCCCACTAGTGCCAAGACATTTGCAGAGCGCATCTGCCTGCGTTGCACACTCCAACTAATTATAACTAAGCCATTATACTAGCACACACTCAGTGTACCTAGTGGCATCCTATACGTGGCTATTGGACTTTGCTATAGTCCCACTAGTGCCAAGACATTTGCAGAGCGCATCTGCCTGCGTTGCACACTCCAACTAATTATAACTAAGCCATTATACTAGCAAACACTTAGTGTACCTAGTGGCATCCTATACGTGGCTATTGGACTTTGCTTTAGTCCCACTAGTGCCAAGACATTTGCAGAACGCATCTGCCTGCGTTGCACACTCCAACTAATTATAACTAAGCCATTATACTAGCACACACTCAGTGTACCTAGTGGCATCCTATACGTGGCTATTGGACTTTGCTATAGTCCCACTAGTGCCAAGACATTTGCAGAGCGCATCTGCCTGCGTTGCACACTCCAACTAATTATAACTAAGCCATTATACTAGCAAACACTCAGTGTACCTAGTGGCATCCTATACGTGGCTATTGGACTTTGCTTTAGTCCCACTAGTGCCAAGACATTTGCAGCACGTCTGCCTGCGTTGCACACTCCAACTAATTATAACTAAGTTACATTGTCAGGGATATTTATTCTTTATTATTCTGCTGTTAATAAAGCTAGACCACCACTGCAATCTTCACCACCTCTCAATTTTTACTACCACATTTTCAGTCCACAATCTTGTCGCAATCAACATGAGTGGCAAAATGACAGATGCTGGTGGAAAGGGGAAGAGGCGTGGTGGAAAAGGCAAAAAAGGTTTTGTCAGTGGGGAAGGTGGCAAAGCTCCATTATCATCTGCTGCAGATAGACCATCTACTAGCAAAAGTAAGATGTCTACTACTTATTGTGGACAATCCGATGTGCTCCCTTTTTTACGGACACGAACAAGAGGAACAAAGGTAGATGATGGGCAAAAAAGGAAAATGCTTGAATGGATCTCAAGTGGTCCAACAAGTGCCCTCTCAGCCACTTCAAGTACCGCATCCAAAAAACACCAGTCCTCTGAGTTTTCATCCCAATCACACTTGATTTCTCCCAGCTCTGAAGTCTCCATCAGCCCTGCACAGTATGGTGGAACTGAGATGGCTGAGTCTGCAGAGCTGTTCAGTCACACTATAGCCTGGGAATCAGAGGTCTGCTCCCAAGCTACAGTGAGTACAGAACAGGAAATGGTCTGCAGTGATGCCCAGAACCTTTGTGACTCTGATTCAGGCCGTGAGGACCAAGTTTCTGAGCATAATGTTGACCCTTTGTCACAAACTGTAACACCTGTGGTTATAGACAATGAGGAACATACTGATGAAGATGAGACGCAGATACCCGATTGGGATGACAACTTAAATATTCGGTCAGGGCAAGAAGAGGCTCGGTCTGAGGGGGAGGGGAGTGCAAACACAACAATTGATGATGACGTTCTAGATCCCACCTACTGTCAACCCCCAGTCAGGCACTCGAGGAGGTCAACAGAGGCGGTGGAGGAGGATGCAACCGACGACGAAGTTACCTTGCGCCTTCCTGGACAGAGTCGGAGCACTGGTAGCACGTCTACAACTGCATCCTCAGCCACCACTCTGCCTATGAGCATTATTCGGGGTGGATCAACAGGTCGCATGGCCTCTAAGCCTTGCCTAGCCTGGTCCTTTTTTCACATCGAAAAAGATCGCCCAACTCATGTGATATGTAACATTTGTCATGATTCTGTTAGTAGAGGTCAAAACCTCAGCAGTTTGACAACTTCTTCCATGAATCGTCACATGACTAAATATCATAAGTCCCGGTGGGAAGCTCACCGTGCTGCAATGCGGCCTAGCGGAGCGAACCATCCACCGCCCGCCCCTTCCAGTGCATCCGCGCGCTCTTCATCTTCTAGGACTGTGGGGACAGCTGTCACACCTGTTTTTCCACGCAAAACTTCCACCACTGTAACCGCAACAGGCAGTTTGCTTGTAAGGTCGTCAGTTGGTTTGGAAGGGGAAACAAGTGAGTGTGTACAGCTCTCTCAGACATCGATAGCACCAACGTTGGATGAAGGCAACATCATGTCTCCGCCTGCACTTTCCTCACAAACCTGCATTTTTCCAGGGACACCCTACTCAACACCGTCTACACACAGCAGCCAGATCTCTGTCCCTCAGATGTGGTCAAATAAAAGGCCACTTCCTCCGACCCATGACAAAGCTAAGAGGTTGACTCTATCCCTCTGTAAGCTGTTGGCTACCGAAATGCTGCCTTTCCGCCTAGTGGACACACAGGATTTTAGAGACCTTATGTCTGTCGCTGTGCCCCAGTACCAGATGCCTAGTCGCCACTACTTCTCTAAGAAAGGTGTGCCCGCGCTACACCAGCATGTCGCACACAACATCACCGCTTCCTTGAGAAACTCTGTGTGTGAACGGGTGCATTTCACCACCGATACTTGGACCAGTAAGCATGGACAGGGACGTTACATGTCGCTGACTGGGCACTGGGTAACTATGGTGATAGATGGTGAAGGGTCTGCTGCACAAGTCTTGCCGTCCCCACGACTTGTGTGTCAATCCTCTGTCTGTCCAAGTTCCGCCACTGCTTCTGCATCCTCCACCTCATCTGGGTCCTCCACCTCCGCCCCAAGCCTGCCTGGTCAGGCCACCAGCGTTCTCACTGCGCAGAAGGAATCACGCACCCCTCATTACTATGCTGGCAGCAGAGCGCAACGGCATCAGGCGGTCTTTAGCTTGACATGTCTTGGTAATAAGAGTCACACAGCTGAGGAGTTGTGGTCAGCTCTGCGGTCCGAGTTTAATAAATGGTTGTCTCCACTCAACCTGCAGCCTGGTAAGGCCGTGTGCGACAATGCTGCAAACCTGGGTGCGGCCCTTCGCCTGGGCAAGGTGACACACGTACCTTGTATGGCTCACGTGTTGAACCTTGTCGTGCAGCAATTTTTAACACACTATCCCGGCCTAGATGGCCTTCTGAACAGGGCACGAAAACTGTCTGCTCACTTCCGCCGTTCAAGCGCCGCAGCTGAGCGACTTGCATCGCTCCAGAAGTCTTTCGGCCTGCCGGTTCATCGCCTGAAATGCGATGTGGCGACACGCTGGAATTCAACTCTCCACATGTTACAGCGACTGTGGCAGCACCGCAGAGCCCTGGTGCAATACGTCATGACGTATAGCCTGGGCCAACGAGATGCAGAGGTGGGGCAGATCACCCTGATGGAGTGGTCTCAGATCAAGGACCTATGCACCCTTCTGCACAGTTTCGACATGGCGACGAATATGTTTAGCTCTGACAATGCCATTATCAGCATGACGATTCCAGTCATTTACATGCTGGAGCACACGCTAAACACTATTCGGAGTCAGGGGGTGGGACAACATGAAGGGGAGGAACTACAGGAGGATTCATATGCGCAAGGGACAACAACATCACCAAGGTCCAGACGTTCATCATCACCAACGCAGCAGGCATGGGACCATGGGGGACAGGGATCGACAAGGGCGCATAGTAGCAGGCGAAATGTTGAGCAAGGTGCAGGAGAACATGAAGAAATGGAGGACGAACTGTCCATGGACATGGAAGACTCAGCGGATGAGGGAGACCTTGGTCAAATTTCAGTTGAAAGAGGTTGGGGGGAGATGTCAGAGGAAGAAAGAACGGGTAGCACCTCTATGCCACAAACACAGCGTGGACTTGGTCCGCATGGCTGCGCAAGACACATGAGTGCCTTTTTGTTGCACTACCTCCAACATGACAGTCGTATTGTCAAAATTAGAAATGATGATGACTACTGGATTGCCACACTATTAGATCCCCGGTACAAGTCCAAATTTTGTGACATAATTCCAGCCATAGAAAGGGACGCACGTATGCAGGAGTATCAGCAGAAGCTGTTACTCGATCTTAGCTCGGCTTTTCCACCAAACAACCGTGCAGGTGCAGGGAGGGAATCTCCCAGTTGTAACTTGACAAACATGGGACGGTCTCGTCATCTTCAACAGTCTACCCGTACCAGTAGGACCGTATCTGGTGCCGGTAACAGCAATTTTATGGAATCTTTTCATAATTTTTTTAGACCCTCTTTTGCAAGGCCACCAGAGACAACAAGTCTGACACATAGTCAACGGCTGGAGAGGATGATACAGGAGTATCTCCAAATGAACATCGATGCCATGACTGTGCAACTGGAGCCTTGCTCCTTTTGGGCTTCAAACCTAGAAAAATGGCCAGAGCTCGCAACTTACGCCTTGGAGATTTTGTCGTGTCCAGCTGCCAGCGTTGTCTCTGAACGTGTATTCAGTGCTGCTGGGTGTGTGCTGACAGATAAGCGCACGCGTCTGTCCAGTGACAATGTGGACAGACTGACGTTCATCAAAATGAACAAGTCATGGATCCAGAAGGAATTTACTACCCCTGTGTCATCCTGGGGAGAGTAAATGCTTGTTGATTTGGAATGTGCTTGATGCAAATCAAAACATCCTGTTTGCAACTAGGGCACAAGTGCTGCCACTGATAAGGTGTCTGTGTGGGGCCCAATTTTTGGAAAAAAGGGAGACTCCGCTTGGAGTAACCCTTGCTTACATTGTTTTTAAAAGAAGCCAAGATGAACAGAGCTGGGATCAGGAAAGACTTTGCTACCTACCCCGGTGTCATGCTGGGGACGGTTAATTATGGCGTATTTTTGAATGTGCTTGATGCAAATGTAGCTGTGAAGTGTACAACTAGGGCACAAGTGCTGCCACTGAATGGGTGGGTGTGTGTGGCCCAATTTTTGGAAAAAAGGGAGACTCCGCTTGGAGTAACCCTTGATTGCTGTGTTTTTAAAAGAAGCCAAGATGAACAGAGCTGGGATCAGGAAAGACTTTGCTACCTACCCTGGTGTCATCCTGGGGACGGTTAATTATGGCGTATTTTTGAATGTGCTTGATGCAAATCTAGCTGTGAAGTGTACAACTGGGGCACAACTGCTGCCACTGAATGGGTGGGTGTGTGGGGCCCAATTTTTGGAAAAAAAGGGAGACTCCGCTTGGAGTAACCCTTGCTTGCTGTGTTTTTAAAAGAAGCCAAGATGAACAGAGCTGGGATCAGGAAAGACTTTGCTACCTACCCTGGTGTCATCCTGGGGACGGTTAATTATGGCGTATTTTTGAATGTGCTTGATGCAAATCTAGCTGTGAAGTGTACAACTGGGGCACAACTGCTGCCACTGAATGGGTGGGTGTGTGGGGCCCAATTTTTGGAAAAAAAGGGAGACTCCGCTTGGAGTAACCCTTGCTTGCTGTGTTTTTAAAAGAAGCCAAGATGAACAGAGCTGGGATCAGGAAACACTTTGCTACCTACCCCGGTGTCATCCTGGGGACGGATAAGAATGGCGTATTTTGGAATGTGCTTGATGCAAATCTAGCTGTGAAGTGTACAACTGGGGCACAACTGCTGCCACTGAATGGGTGGGTGTGTGGGGCCCAATTTTTGGAAAAAAAGGGAGACTCCGCTTGGAGTAACCCTTGCTTGCTGTGTTTTTAAAAGAAGCCAAGATGAACAGAGCTGGGATCAGGAAAGACTTTGCTACCTACACTGGTGTCATCCTGGGGACGGTTAATTATGGCGTATTTTTGAATGTGCTTGATGCAAATCTAGCTGTGAAGTGTACAACTGGGGCACAACTGCTGCCACTGAATGGGTGGGTGTGTGGGGCCCAATTTTTGGAAAAAAAGGGAGACTCCGCTTGGAGTAACCCTTGCTTGCTGTGTTTTTAAAAGAAGCCAAGATGAACAGAGCTGGGATCAGGAAACACTTTGCTACCTACCCCGGTGTCATCCTGGGGACGGATAAGAATGGCGTATTTTGGAATGTGCTTGATGCAAATCTAGCTGTGAAGTGTACAACTGGGGCACAACTGCTGCCACTGAATGGGTGGGTGTGTGGGGCCCAATTTTTGGAAAAAAGGGAGGCTCCGCTTGGAGTAACCCTTGCTTGATGTGTTTTTAAAAGAAGCCAAGATGAACAGAGCTGGGATCAGGAAAGACTTTGCTACCTACCCCGGTGTCATCCTGGGGACGGATAAGAATGGCGTATTTTTGAATGTGCTTGATGCAAATGTAGCTGTGAAGTGTACAACTAGGGCACAACTGCTGCCACTGAAGGGGTGGGTGTGTGTGGGGCCCAATTTTTGGAAAAAAGGGAGACTCCGCTTGGAGTAACCCTTGCTTACATTGTTTTTAAAAGAAGCCAAGATGAACAAGTCATGGGTCAGCAAAGACTTTGCTACCTACCCCGGTGTCATCCTGGGGATGGATAAGAATGGCGTATTTTTGAATGTGCTTGATGCAAATGTAGCTGTGAAGTGTACAACTAGGGCACAACTGCTGCCACTGAAGGGGTGGGTGTGTGTGGGGCCCAATTTTTGGAAAAAAGGGAGACTCCGCTTGGAGTAACCCTTGCTTACATTGTTTTTAAAAGAAGCCAAGATGAACAAGTCATGGGTCAGCAAAGACTTTGCTACCTACCCCGGTGTCATCCTGGGGATGGATAAGAATGGCGTATTTTTGAATGTGCTTGATGCAAATGTAGCTGTGAAGTGTACAACTAGGGCACAACTGCTGCCACTGAAGGGGTGGGTGTGTGTGGGGCCCAATTTTTGGAAAAAAGGGAGACTCCGCTTGGAGTAACCCTTGATTGCTGTGTTTTTTATAAATGATCCAAGCTGCACAGAGCTGGGATCAGGAAAGACTTAGCTACCTACCCTGGTGTCATCCTGGGGACGGTTAATTATGGCGTATTTTTGAATGTGCTTGATGCAAATCTAGCTGTGAAGTGTGCAACTGGGGCACAAGTGCTACCACTGAAGGGGTGGGTGTGTGTGTGGCCCAATTTTTGGAAAAAAGGGAGACTCCGCTTGGAGTCACCTTGCGGTGTTTTACATGATTTTAGAAGGGCGTGCCATGCCTATATCTGTGTGTCCTCCTCTTTTTCCTTGTCCAGCTGTTTTGTTTTCGCATGAGTATATGTCCTTGTCACTTTCCAATGTGTTTGAGTTGTTTGTCACCTTTAGGACACCTTTGAGGGTGTTTTCTAGGTGTTTTTCTGTGTTTGTGATTGCCTGCCATTGTTTCCTATGCAGTTCGAGTTCGGTTCGTCGAACGTTCGACGAACCGAACTCGAACGGGAGGTCCGTTCGGCGAACCAACCTCGAGCCGAACCGCGACCGGTTCGCTCATCTCTAGTTCCCACGGTCCGTTTGAAACCGCGTGGATCCAGATTTCTACAGTCTGGGTCCACCCAACACTAGTTGGGACGCCACAGCTCATCTAATTGAGTGACTGGCGTACGATTTGTAGAGCTAAACACAAAGACGCTCGCCACTTATCAGACACTCCGGATTTGTGCACATCTTAATAATTCAGGCTCCACCATGTACCCTCATCAAGACTGATGTGAAAATTGCCGTTCTCGAAAAAACTGGGGCCTAAAAGTATGTTTGGAAATTAAAGCACAAATCTTGATTTGTTCTTTTGACCTATAGTACAGCATTCTCAGAGTGCCCCATTCATTTGTATGTAAATTGACTTTTTATTATTATGTATTTACCCCTTGGGAGTTTATGTTGCATGTATAGATATAAAGTTCTAATTTATACTTTGCTTATCAGTCAAGTAGAGTAACAGATCAGCACAATCTTGATGTGCCGCATTCTCTAACATACCGATCCAACATACATCATTGATAATATAGGTTTTCCCAGACTGTTGTGTTCCCCTGTGGCATTTCATCAAGGGCAGATTAGGATACATTGACTAAAAGTAACTGTTTGTCAGGTCCTTGTTCACATAGTCGATAGAGCCAGATTATTTGCTATCATCGTACCTCTGCACTATGTTTAATATTGCAGTAATTCTGGCTCCATGTCCTGTCTGCTTTAATAGATGAGAGACCGCAAGGAATTCTGTCTCGGAGAATATTATTCTTGTAGTAGAAATCAGGTCACTACAAACTAAACTTGTCTCCTACCAAGAACATGGAGCAAACCTTTAATTGTTCACTTACAAGCAATACTGTTTTGGTTTCCATCATGTTCCCTCAGGTTCTTCTTGGGAGAGGGTTTACATGTGAAATTTCAGCCGCTGGCTTTGTTTTCTTCCTTGGCTGCCAAATAAAGGAACATCAAGTAAAATGAAAGTCCATTTTGCCATGGATAATAAAATTAACTGCTCGGAATAGGGCAGATGTAATTTTTATTTTAGGGGCTAGGACACTTGTTCAGATCTCTAGAGATGTCTGGGAATGTGCATCACATTATTTTCAATCTGAGAAATACGGATCATAACTTATTCCAAAGGCAATGTAACCCAATATCTGAGACAATCCTTTGCACTCTGTAACAACGATCTGATCCATTATCAGCCGGCCTTTATTTCCAAACAAACGCTTTGTAGTGGAGTAAAAGAAGCACTAAGAAAAATGAATTTTTCGACTTTTTATGACTTCTCTGCTTTTACCATCTTTTGCACTTTTAACAATATAATGTAGCAACTGAAGGTAAAGTGGAAACATAAGAAAAGGATTTTCAGTGGCTACATTCATTTCACCAAACCACTGAATTTTGTACATGAGTATGAAACCATACAAGTTACAGAATTGGAAAAAAAATAATAGGGTGTCTCCCATTGGATGCAGAGGTAGACACGTGACAGTGACGGGCCCCCCGTGCAGGACTGGTGTCTGGGCCCACCACATGTACATTTACATCCATATTCAACCTTAAGGGGGCTTTACACGCAACGACATAGCTAACGAGATGTCATTGGGGTCACGGAATTCGTGACGCACATCCGGCCTAGTTAGCGACGTCGTTGCATGTGAAACGCATGTACGACCGTTAACGATCAAAATTACTCACCTAATCGTTGATCGTTGACACGTCGTTCTAATCCCAAATAGCGTTGCTGTTGCAGGACGCAGGTTGTTGGTCGTTCCTGCTGCAGCACACATTGCTATGTGTGACACCGCAGGAACGAGGAACAACATCGTACCTGCAGCCGCCGGCAATGAGGAAGGAAGGAGGTGGGCGGGATGTTACGGCCGCTCATCTCCGCTCCTCCGCTTCTATTGGGTGGCCGCTTAGTGATGCCGCTGTGACGCCAAATTAACCCCCCTTAGAAAGGAGGTGGTTCGCCGGCCACAGCGACGTCGCTAGGAAGGTAAGTATAGTGTGACGGGTCCTAGCGATGTTGTGCGCCACGGGCAGCAATTTGCCCGTGACGCACAACCGACGGGGGCGGGTGGTTTCACCAGTGACATCGCTAGCGATGTCGCTGCGAGTAAAGCAGCCTTAAGGCATAATATAACAAAATATACACATGCTAATACACCATACACATTACACACGCATTTAAATTTGAGAAACATGCACAAGCATAAATAATATATAAAATACATGCTTTAAAACACACACATATATATATATATATATATATATATATATATATATATATACACATAAATAAAATATATACTTTTTTGTAATATACATATTCACATCACTAGACAATTATTTTTGTTCATTCATGTATAGTTGCAAAAGAAATACTGTACATTTTTACATTAAGATTCACTTATGAGATTTTATTTATTTGCGAGATGTTCTAATTTTGTTAAGCGCCATTATGCCAAAAACTTTTTATGCATTAAAAATGGGATTAATATAATTGTTTTTCATTATACATATATTACTATATTACAAATATATAGAGGTTTACTGGTATTTAGAAATGTATCTCTATGTACCAGTACACAATGCCTGTAAAGAAGAAGAATACCAATTATATATTTAGAGAAGAAAAAAAAAAGTCCCGTTCTTAGCCGAGCAGCCTTTGTCTCAAAACTAAAGCTTCTGCCTGTCATGCTACAAGCTGTGAGTTTGAATCCTGAAACATGGGCACTATGCAGCTGATTCGGATGTACATGTGTTATGTCTGTGCCTATGTGGATGCAAATTGCTTCTAGTCTGAATGTTTCTCTGATTCAGTCCTACAATGAATCAATATTCATTGTTATACAATGTATGTTATATAGTCTTCATGCACACTGCTCTGTTATATTCTTGTCACAGAAAATCACTGCACACTTTCAAATTTTGAGAAAAATTTTTTTTCAATGCAATTTTTATTTGTGAAATAGTCAACAAGAATGACAGTCTTTGATATTTCGGCCCTAGGGCCCTTGATCACAGGGTCAATGTTGCAGGGTCGCAGGGTCTTCTTCTTTACAGGCATTGTATACTGATCTATAGAGCTACATTTCTAAATTGCATTTAAAAATAATTTTTGTTCAAAATGTGAGAGTGTGCAGTGATTTTCTGTGATTTGGAGCTGGTCTTTTTTGACCTATTCACTTGCACCTCAACATACCCATCTGTGTGCACGCCATTTATGGACTTTATCTGTTATATTCTTGAGCACATATTGTCATTAGATGACTTCACGTGTATTTATTTAGTTATGGCTTTTGACAATGAAATCTCAGGAGTTTCACTAACCTGCTTGACATCTATATGGCTGTGTAAGGATTTCCTTGTCAACTTTAAATTAGGAGACCCCAAAGGGACAGTCAATTGCCAATTTCTTGAGTCAACCCCAAAATCAAAAGGCACCAAATAGGTTACACTTTGAGGGTTGAGAAAGCACTGCTGTGCTACAATCGTGGAGTGGTTCATTGTCTAATAAAATTCACATAAGGTCATATGGTAAAGGCATAGCGCTACTAATCAGAAGTTATCAGCTCAATGATTATATCTTCTACTATATATGGTTAGTTCTTTATTCTCTACATTTTATGTTTTTTTTACTGTACATTTCCCAAGTTGTTCATTAAACATTGCGGTCACTGTTATATTACCTACCCAGCCAAGTAGCTCTTTAGTAACTTACTCATGTAATGCCTTATGGAGTTCCACATATGGTTTCTGTCAGACATATTAAAATTCTACTTTTTGAAATGCTTTTCATGTTACAATGTTAAAAAGTGGTGATGACATGATACAAAGTAGCTTTATTGTGCCAGGAAAATTATATTAACGTCTTTTCTCGATGCCAAAGTAAAGTCTTGATAAGTGGCATGTAAATGGCATTCAGGCCATTCCCAATACAATTGGTAACAATATACCAAATGTAAGTGAATTGTAAAAAAAAAGATAAATTTAAAGGTACAATATTTACAAAGAAACATCTCTGCAAACCCTACACTTTAAAAGTGATATTAAAAGGATTGTCTCAACTTCTTAAATGCCACAAAAGGTAAAGTGTTTGTTAACACAATTAACTTTGAAATTAATCCCTTATTAAAAATATTTTCCTTTCTCGTTTACTGCTCATTGGGAAAGTGTCACATGGAGTTTTGCACAAACTTTGCCAACTGTCATGTTCTGACACTCCGCCCGATGGTTTCTCTGGTGTTTGGGATCAACATAGCCAGACTCGAACATCGACTTGCTGTGTGCTCACTCACAGACAGGCTAGCGGGAGTTAAAATCTGCTAGTGTGTTTGTTAGGCTCCTTTGATCACATGTTGTGGGGAAGCCAATCACATTTGCTCCCCTCCTATTTATGCTGGATGAAATCTTGTACCCATGCCAGCTATAGTTTATTCTGTGATGGTTGTGGAGCTTTGGTGTCCCAGACTTTCTGGTGAAAGTGTTGCTTTTTTGCTTGGAGTGGTTGTGGAGTTTACAACTGTTGTCTTGTTGCTTCCTTCCTGCTCTTGTTTTTCTCTTAATCTCTTATTGTCTTATACCTTTGTGTACGTGTGCTAAGTGACAGAGTTTTGGTTTCCCCTGTCTGTCTATTTCTGTGTGTTTCATCTCACTCCTGTTCTGTCGCTCCCTATGAGAGGGAGTATCAGATCTGGACTGATCAGGAGCAGGGTCATGAAGGAGACTCAGACATCTCGACCATCAGGGGTATCCCTGAGATTAGGTACAGCTTAGGGTCTCCTATCTTGAGGGTCAGCATAGGAGCCACTGTTTCCTGCTATCCCATAGTCATCGTGACACTACTTTGCCAGCCACATCTACAATCTATCAGTGGAGACTAGTCTTCTAAGCAAGGAGTACAGTGTTAACAGGCTCTTTGCTATAAAGCTGACGCCATCATCACCAGGTGTCAACTGTATAGCAAAGCTGACACCCTGCTTTGATGGCCACAATTGGTTGTAGCATCAGTCACGACTGTTTAACCCCTTAGATACCGTTGTCAATAGTGACAGTGGAATTCAGATGGTTATTTGAGGGATGTTGTCTTTAAGTCTATTGACACCCTGCGTCCATGAAGTTTCCATGAAGAACTAAGGCCAAATGATGGCCTCTAGCTCCGTTAGCTATAGTGGCCTGTACGATCCTGCAAAAAGCAGGGTCTAATGGGTAAAGTTTCAGTGTAAAACTATTAAAAATTATATCCTGCAGTACAGAAGTATTGTAGGATATTAGATCTGGGATCAGGCAAGTAAAAGTTAAGCCCCATACAAGGACTAAACATGTAGTCATTAAAAAAATATTAAAATTACACTATGAAAAAAAAGGAAAAATATTTTGCTGCTAAAAACACTGTTTTCTGTAATAACGAAAGTATACAAAAAAAGTATAGATTTGCTGTCGCTGTGTCCAAAAGACCCATACCATGAACACTATAAAATAGGAATATAAAACATGGCAAAAATGTATTTTTCATTATACTAAAGCATAAAAATAGAATAAAAACTGATCAAAAATACTTATAGAAAAAAAGAGGTATCACTGAAAATATCATCTTGTCAACTTAAATTTTTTTCCATGTGCCCATTTACCTGGCCGAGATTGAGACCCCTGGTATGTTCCTGTAAGGTCTCCATCAGTTCATGAAAAACAGCCTTTCAATAAGTGCAGATCCAGTTTATGTATTGTCGATTGTTGTTTCTGGCTTTAGAGGGGTTTCCCTTCTTTTTTTTTTTTTACAGTATCCTATCCTGTGTAAAACTATATCATAAATGGGGGTCCCTTCTGGAAAACCCAATTTGTTTGTTATTGTGAAAAGAGACGGAAGGCACTCACCAGATATGCGGTAAAAAAAAAGCTGTTTTATTCGACCATCAGGTCAGGGGGAAAGGCGTGAGGGAGGTGGGTACAACCGACGCTTCCACAAGTCCATCTTGTTGTAAAGACACGAAACGGCCGTCGTCCGACGGATTGTGTGTACCCACCTCCCTCACGCCTTTCCCCCTGACCTGATAGTTGAATAAAACAGCTTTTTTTACCGCATATCTGGTAAGTGCCTTCCGTCTCTTTTCACATGGACTGTATGGATTGTTGTCTTTTGGAATGAGCACCGTGGCCAGAATGCAAGCCATATAATGGGTGTATAAACCTGAAATAGGAAGATTGAGCATTTTAGCTCACTGAATGGTGCCAGTGTTTCCTCCTTTCTTTGTTGTGTCCCAATTTGTTTAAGCATCAGGATCAGCTATGGACAGGCATAGGCAGGGGTGAAATTCAATTTTTTCCTGTTTTTGCTAGAAAACCACACCCATTTTAATGCCACGCCCATTTTGTTAGCCACACCCACTTTCAAACATTTTCTTCAAGCATAAAACAAAAGTAACGATTACTAAAAGTAACACGCTTTCCCCTTCTTATCCCACCTGTACCTTCACTTATAGTCTCACTGCCTCCTGTCAGGTCCATGTTGTTCCAGTCACTGTTAGTCACTTCTTAGTATCGTGTGTAGTATTAAAGGGATTTTCTGTTTTTTTATGTGCAGTTTTGAAATTTTTTGGTAATGGCTGCCCTGTTTTGCTGGTAGACTGTAATCTAATCTGCACAACTGGATGACCATTAACAGCCAGTTTGAGACCCCACCAATTTACAGTGAATTTGTGTATGGTGACCCTGTGAAGGTTTATTATGAAGTACAAGCTGTGATCGAAACTGCCCTTCCCATGAGGTCCAGACGGTCTGCAAGTATCAGTTCATATTGGAAGTCAGTCTAATATACTGTCAGAAACGTACAAGCCATGCTTTGACTGTTTTCATGGGATCCATCCAAATTTGTTAGGTGCATACAACTCCCCAATAGACAGGGCACTACATACATTTGTATCTTGATTCCAACAGGAAATAATCAGAATCCAGGGAACAATAGCAGGAAAAAAATGTATAAAACTAGAATTTATTCAATATATTAAAACATCAACTGCACTGGCACTAACAGATCCCCATAGTGGTAAAAAGCCAATGTGTTTTGACAAAAAAATATTCCTAAATCATTGACCAGGCATGTATGACACACTTCTGACATCTATCCCAGATGCCTGGTGCTGAAGCAGGGGGTAACGTTTACCACTAATTCACACAAAGTATCCTGATGATAAAACCTTGATACCTTGTTTTAAAGTGTACTAGATAATAATTGTAAGATTTTTGTGTATCCGTCCAGCTCAGTATTAATTTAATGGATGGGTTTAGGGGTTGTCTGGGAATTTAACATTCATCAATGTCTGATCAGTGGAGGTGTGACACTCCTGCCCTCAGGCACCCCCACCCCCTAGCACACTTGCCGATCAGCTGTTCTCGGTGCCGGAGTCAGTATATGCACATAAATATACCCACTAATTATATATACACATTATATATAAATATACACATTATACTGTATATCCACACATTATATATACGTACACATTACACATTGGTGCACACATCATACACAAACACGTGTGGCGCCCTGAACTAGCCAGGTCATCACAGGTAACACACAAACACCCACCCCTATTAGACAGTAACATTAGCCAAACACAAAACCCTTGTTGCCTCCCTCCAGGGTCTGATGTCCACACCAGGTGGGGAGGAGCCAAGCGGTTGGCCCCACCCACCGAGGAGTTCACAGGCCTGGAGGCGGGAAAAGTGACAGTTCAGTTTTAGGAGTGGAGGAGTTTAGTTGAGGAGTTGAGTGGAGGAGGTCGAAGTAGAGAGTGTCTGGGTTTGGGGCCCAGGCACTGACAACAAGGTTGGCAGACAGTGGTGGCCGTCTGCAGGAGTGGTGAATCGATGCGGAACCGTAGGACCGGGGTCGGGCGTTGGCCCGCCGCTACCAACCGGGGAGCGAAGTGAAGCCAGCACACACAGGCAGGGCCATCGGACCCCGACTAGGCTTGGAGTCACCGTCAACAGTCAAATCCGAGTGTGACAGGAACCCCAGGGGTTTCCTAACAGCCAAAGACCCGATAGAAGGCAACCACCCACACCGTGAGGGTATACAGCTACCGCCTAAGGCTAGAGACCCAAAGGACAGCGCCTGCGGGCAAACGGGCTCCTCCGGCATCCATACACCGGGGAGCGGACTACCGTTGGGGATCCACCGTAGTAAAACAAGTGCACAAAGGTACAGGGAAAGACAGCCGCCATCACCTGTCCGGGGAGAAACACTGCAGCCGGCTGCGGGACCTGTCCATCCAGCCGTTTGGTTTACCGAAGACTTTGTGCATCTCTTACTGAGTGAGTACACCCGTGACATCCGGCACCGCGCCGCGCTGTCCCTGCAACCCTCCACCTCACCTATCCTGCCTCCCCGTGACACCACCGGGCCCCGGGACCACCGACCCCTACCCACGGAGGGGGAAAACAACATCCCAGCTGCTCCCTACCATCGCTCCCGGGATCCCCGTCACCAGCAGCGGTGGTGCCCACCTTCACCACAACCCGTGGGTGGCGTCACGGACTAAATCCCCCAAACCAACCACCCCTTTCACTCACAGGCGAGGAGCGCCGCTCGTGTCCCCGGATCCGGCCCACCGCTCGAGCGTTAGCGAGCGCGGCATCGGCGTACCGCCCGCGACACATGCACAAGACAAGGGCCTCACCATGGCTGTAGACCTTGGTTCCCCTCCGTCTCGTCAGATCTTGATGTATTTCCACAGCTCCTTCCTGGTGTGACAAGGAGCTCAGAGGGGTCAGAAGTTCAGGCAAAAGAGTCCTAGCACCAGCTGGAATTGTCTTACGGGCTCTTAGGTAGCCTGACTGCTAACATCACAGCAGCCAGAATCTGAAGCATGGCTCCAGGGACAGTGCACAAAGAACGCTTTTCCCTGCACTCACACAGCGTGATAGCAAGTCAGTAACTTCCTGCACATCTCAATGACGCCTGGGGGCCATATCTGTCAATAAATGCACCTGAAGTGGCGTGTTTGCCTTCGGTGCTTCCACTGAAGTCTGATGGTCGGGGCCCTGTGCGGTCGCACCAGTCGCACATAGCTAAGGCCGGCCGTGGCTGCACACACATCGCATGGCAGTTACAACCTATGCTGGCCATGTGCATGCCATCAGCTACCGGCAGCTTTTAATTATTTAAGTGCAGGTTTCCTGCATCACCATATATTTCAACTGAATAGGGGTAGGAAGATGGGATGGGATAATTTAGATAAACCTGGACTCCCAAGGAGTTGGAACCGATGGCCTTTGAGGTTCCTTCCAATTCTATGATTCTATGAGGGTGCACATTCTGTTAAAACAGGCGGGTGCCCAGAATTGGATCGGGGAGCTGTTTCATGCCGGTTCGGGGAACCAGCTGTTATTTTAACAATCAGTTCCACCAAACTGTCTAAATCCTACCCCTGGGCTTAGGGATATATTCCTAAAATTTAGTAAAAGTATGAAAAAGCTTTTAATGGTCTCTGTTATCATGTAAACCCATTTGTATAAAATTGGTAATTGAAATGAGTAAGCTGAGCAGTCTATTATGTGCCCACAGTTTGTAATATACAGTTTGTTGTAATTTAGTCCCTAAGAGAATTTTCCAGGACTGTAATTACAAAGCATGCTGCGTGCTCAGCAGACAAGGCTTATATACAAAGAGGTGTCCAGAAGAATTCTCTGGGGGATACAGATTACAAGCTCTGCACGCAATGCTTATTTTAATTAGCTGAATTCCTAATTAAATATGGAGAAATCCTTTAAAATTTAAATCATGAAGGTTTTTAATTTTTTTCTATTTATTTACAGTCACAGGCTTCACTTAAACCTAATCTTTCAGTACTAATACTTGTAAAGAACGAGTACGTTTTGATGTCTGCTCAGGGATGTTTGTGAAATAAAACAGATTTCTAATTATAAATGTTCATCCCATGCAAACATAAAGGAAAAATGAAATCTGTCAAGTCAGGATTTAGGAATATGCCGCAAAACTATTTATCCATAACCACAAAATTCAGCAAGCAATCAGGGGTATGAAGCCGACTTCCAGAACATAAAACATATTGGTAGTTGGTGAATGAGAATGTTCTGCCAGGAACTCTATGAGAAAAAAGAAAGCACATGTTACATAAAGTACAGAAAACCGGGTGCTCTTTATGAAGTAGATATAGATTTAGAGCATATGTTCCTTTGTTTGGGTTTTGTTTTTTTGGGGGGCTTTTTTAGTTTTTTGGGGTTTTTTTGAGACTTTGTAAGGCCAATGGTCAACCTGTCCTTGAGTTCAATGGAAACATTTCTAATATAACGCGTTATACTTACCTGTCCCATGCAGCGTTAACACTACTTCTGGGGCCGCTCATTAACCTCATACATATTCCCTGCTTCCCCCGCCCACCGAAAGTCCCGGTGTCTATGATTGGTTTCAATCAGACTGCACCCCCACCCCCTCAGGTGAGGTCCCTGAGTTCACAAACCTGCATCTCCTGGTAGAAAATCTTTTTTTTTTGCCTTTTTGCCAAGAGATGATGACTTGGTGCTGAAATTTATACACCATATTCTTGCACCCAATGTGCATCTTCTGGCAAAAAAAAATAATCACAAAACCGCATCATAATGCATAAGGTTTTGAAGCAACTTTTTGCCAAGAGATGCAGATTTGCTGCAGGTATTTGGTGTATAAATTTCAGCATCAAACCTGCATCTCATGGCAAAAAATGCACAAAACAGGTTTTCTGCCAGGAGATGCAAATTTGGTATTGAAATGTCTGCACTAGATTTCTGCACCAAATTTTAATCTCCAGTTGCATCTTCTGGTTCTGGTGAACACTATTGGGCCCATAATCTGGAAGTGGAAAGAACATAATTTTACCATCAAGTGGCCACAAGCAAGTGCTCCCCGTGAGATTTCAGACAGTGAAAAGAATTATCAGAAGAGTAGTCCAAGTGGCAAGGACACCCTATTAAGAGCTACAGAAAGACCTGGAATCAACAGGTGTAATTGTTTCCAAAAAAACAATAAGTAATGCACTCACCCTCTATGGCCTTTATATATGCTGACCACTCCATTGCTGAACAAAAAGCATGTTCAAGCACGTTTAAAATTTGCTCAAGAACATTTAGGCAGACCTGTAAAATACTGGGAAAATATAGTCTTTGCTTTGGGGGCCAAAAGCACTGCATATCACCCCCCAAAAACGCCATAGCAACAGTGAAGTTTGGAGGTGGGAATATGATAGTGTGTAGCTGTTTTTCAGCATACAGCACTGGCAAATTTTATATCATTGATGGAAGGATGAATGGAAAAAACATAAGGAGACTTTTTTGATAAAAATGTGCTGCAGTCTACCAAGATGAAGTTGAAACGAGGGTGGACATTTCAGCAAGCCAAGGATTTCAAACACAATTACTTGACCTGAATCCAATAGAAAATTTATGGAAGGAAATATAGCTCAGAGTTCATAAACGGAGCTCACAGAACCTTCAGGATTTAAAGAGTGTTTGTGTGGAAGAATGGCCCAAAATCACACCTGAGCAATGCATGCCACTAGTTTCTCCATACAGAAGGAGTCTTGAAGCTGTCATCACCAACAAAGGCTTTGTACGAAGTATTAAAGGGAACCTGACAAGTGTAAAAAAAAATGCTATTAACCTGCAGATATGGGTTTAGTCTGAGGTTAATAGCATTTAAAATGTACCCGGCGCTTGCACATTGAACTCCGTTGCCATGAGGAAATCAACTTTAATTCTCCCGGCAGCGTTCGGGTCTGAGTCACGGGGGTGGTACAGGTGCAGGTTCAGTCACCACTTTGTGCTTGGAGAGCAGCAGCTGTAACCGTGCCCCCCACACTGACTGACAGTTCCCTATAATGCTGAGTGGCTGTCAGTGACAGGTTCACCATTCAGTGTGTTCAATATTTTTTCCCTGTGTCCTTTCTCATTATTATACTTCACTAAATTTATGGACAATTATGGTTTGATTTTTTTGCCAGTGTGTATTGGATGGGTTGTTACTGACATCTGGTGAGAAATTCATGTCAATAGCACCTGTAGAAATATAAAATTGGTGATGTGTTGTTATATATATATATATACTAGCTGTAGTACCCGGGCGTTGCCCGGGATAGTAACTGCCTCTCTGTCTCTCTCCCAGTCTCTGTCTGTGTGTGTCTATGTCTCTGTCTGTCTGTTTCTATCTCTCTGTCTGTATTTGTATCAGTCTATATATCTCCACCTCTCTGTCTGTCTGTCTCTATCTCTGTCTGTCTCTATGTGTGTGTCTGTCTGTCTCTCTCTTTCTCCATCTGTCTCTTTTCCCATCTGTCTATTTCCAGGTCTGTCTCTTTCCCCGTCTGTCTCTTTCCAGGTCTGTCTCTTTCCCTGTCTGTCTGTTTCCAGGTTTGTCTCTTTGCCCATCTGTCTCTTTCCAGGGCTGTCTCTTTCCAGGGCTATATCTTTCCCCGTCTGTGTCTTTCCAGGTCTGCCTCTTTCCAGGGCTGTCACTTTGCCCGTCTGTCTATTTCCCCGTCTGTCTCTTTCCAGGTCTGTCTTTTTGCCCGACTGTCTCTTTCCAGGGCTGTCTCTTTCCCTGTCTGTCTGTTTCCAGGTTTGTCTCTTTGCCCATCTGTCTCTTTCCAGGGCTGTCTCTTTCCAGGGCTATATCTTTCCCCGTCTGTGTCTTTCCAGGTCTGCCTCTTTCCAGGGCTGTCACTTTGCCCGTCTGTCTATTTCCCCGTCTGTCTCTTTCCAGGTCTGTCTTTTTGCCCGACTGTCTCTTTCCAGGGCTGTCTCTTTCCAGGGCTGTCTCTTTGCCCGTCTGTCGCTTTGCCCATCTGTCTCTTTGCCCGGCTGTCTCTTTCCACATCTGTCTCTTTCCACGTTTGTCTCTTTCCAGATCTGTCTCTTTCCAGGTCTGTCTCTTTGCCCGGCTGTCTCTTTGCCTGGCTGTCTCTTTTCAGGGCTGTCTCTTTCCAGGTCTGTCTCTTTCCCCATCTGTTCCCAGGTCTGTCTCTTTCCAGGTCTGTCTCTTTCCCCGTCTGTCTCTTTCCAGTTCTGTCTCTTTCCAGGTCTATCTCTTTCCCCGTCTGTCTCTTTCCAGGTTTGTCTCTTTTCAGATCTGTCGCTTTCCCCGTTTGTCTCTTTCCCCGTCTCTCTCTGTCTGTGTCTCTCTCTGTCTGTCTGTCTCTCTCTCTCTCTCTATCCGTCTCCCCACCGACATCATATTACCTCACACATAAGTTTCTTATACTAACAGTTTATTTTGTTCCTATAGCAACCACTGATAGTTGCTATTAATAGCCTGTAGCACCCACCTCCATTCAGTTTAATGGAGACAGGATTTTGGAGAGTAACTGTAAAGTGCGGGGTTAAATTTTCCCATCAAAACATAGCCTATGACGTTCCCTGAGTCAGAGGAGGCGTCTGTGCAAAATTTCGTGATTGTAAATGCGACGGTGCGGATTCCTTTAGCGGACGTACACATACAGACATACACACACGCACATATACACACACACGTACACTCAGCTTTATTTATTAGATTTTATATATATATATATATATTGTAGCGGGGTGGGGGTCCCCCAGGACGACAAAGAGGCAGTGACCCAAAAAGTCCAATCAACATCAGTTTATTTACCGCTGCTGTACAGGAATATACGTCCTTCAGGATACATCCATCCATAGGTTACCACGTCACACAGGTACCCGCTGCCGTAGACGTCGGTCTTACTGTACCCCGTACTGCTTTTCAGGGAGCCCCCACAGACCTGTGTTATCACACCACACGGGTCTGAACTCCTCTCAGCTTCTTGCTCTGCAGCTTACAAAAACAACTCTGCCCCACCCAAGCCTTTGCAAAGAGCTTTTAAACGAGAACTGTGGCCATGAGCCACCTGCATAACCCGGCCTGGAGGTTACTGGACTGACCTCTATGTAGGGCTCTAATATGTTTCTGTACGTATTCTGGGAGATACCTACCGTCCGTCACATATCAATGGACCCACTATCTCACAATATATAGATAGATAGTGTGAGGTAGCGACCACCAATGTTGTGGATGGTCGCAGTGGAGAAGGATCCCCCTGTGATATTGAACTGAAGGTGTGACTGTGGGACCTGTAGTTCCACAGAACTTGGGTTGTAATTAAGGGTTAGGTTCCCTTTAAACTGTGACCAGTGTGATGGACAGAGCTGGAGAATCACATACCTCCACCTGTGGGTGTATCCGGTTGGGTTTAAGACTCTTAGTTTTAGAAACAAAGAGAAGCCTGAGAGTGCTGCACATGGAGGATGTGTGCTGGAGGTCTCTGTGTGAAGACTGAAGAGAGATGTTTGCAAATCAGTCCAGGTGAGGACTGGGGAAAATACTGCAGCCTGGCTGGAGAGGGCTGGAGGCTGCAGGAAGCAACCACAGTGACTTGTGTTCGCTGGCTGGAGCCAGAGTGTGGAGACTCCACTATGGACATTTAATTGGACTGGAAGCCCACGGTATGTGGATGTTATATTTTCCTTTAAGCCAGGAGAGGCTTCATTGTTTTTTGGAAGTGCAGTTTATGTTGGTTACTAATAAACTGCTACATTTTTGAGAAAAACTGTGTTGCCTGTGTATGCCTAAGCTACCCTGCACCGCTGCAAGTGAGTGGAACCCCCCCAGGTTGCGGGGTGCAACCTTACAATAGATAGATAGATCGTTGGCTTTCATGTGGTTCCATTAGAAGGACAGCCTGCACCAAATCTACATGCTTCTCCAACCGAACTGGTTACAATAGAAACCTCAGACATATTGACTTATCCTATGAGAGAGTTATCCTATAACAAGAAAAACTGTATTTTGTGGCTTAGTTCCAACCTTTTAAGAAGGTATTCACCATGACCAATGAGGCTGCTGGCTCACAGAATACAAAATTTTATATTACTGACTAACCCAGAGGAAATAAATGCATGCAATGCAATATCCATATAAGTTCAGCTCCGTACAGCACAGAGGCTATTCATCACTAAAAAATAAAAAGTTGATAGAAATCATTCCAAGGATCCAAAACTGGCTACATTCTGGAAAACAACATTGGTCTATGTCTGATTATTACCATTATTAAAATTATTACTTCTAAAGTAAGGCAGCTCTTGAGAAGTTTGAAAAAGTAATTTATGCTTTTTTTAAGTCTAAACCTTTCAAATCTCTCACTGCTTGTTAAAGGGGGTTGTCCAGGACTTTTAAATTTATGGTCTATCCGAAGAGTACATCATCAATGTCTAATCTTGGAGAGAGGCGTGCTACACATGGAACCGCCACCGTTAGTTATTCTCAGGGCTCAGTTGTGAAGCTGCACAGCTCCTTCAAGTGCATAGTGACCGCAGACAGGTATTTCACATGCCCCCCTATTCATATTAATAGGCCCACACTACCAATCTGTGAGGATATCACCCATCTCTATCTCCTTTTCGTTCAAGGGGTTGTCCCACCAACAAAGTTCATTTTAATCAATATTAATCAATAGATGTTGGAACAATAATAAGGTTCCACAATTTGATGTGTTCAAAAATGTTCCAGAGCTGAGATAATCTTATAACTGTCAAATCAAGGGATATTGAGCTAATTATAGCAATAATGTTCGCCATGCGTAATACATCCCTTCCCTTTAATGATAAGAAGCAGCAGGTTACAGTATAAACTGAATAACATACCAAAGTCCTCACTCAGCCGTCCATTTGTTTCTTGAACATTAAAAAAAAAATTGACCTATTTCCATCCACGCGCAGGATCGGATCAGTGTTTGGTCCATGTGTCCATTTTTACTGTAAATAATTTTCTCCTATGCAAAGAAAACCAAAAACAAATATATTGGAAAGCTTCGCCTACCCAATACAATGTTAATGGGAACCCCCCAAAGCAAGCTACCCAAACCATGGGTTGGCCACATTCTCCCAACACCGCTAGAGATGATTGACTTCTCTCCTTGCATGCACATAGTGAGAGTCTTGTCAATCACCTGCAACGGTGCTGGAAGAAGCTAGCCGGGGGCAGCACCAAACTGGTCTGATTTCCAGCTATTGTTCCTGGACAAATACCAGACATGTATTAGCATCTTGGACTATAATGGGTACGTGACCTCTTTGTGAAAAACAAGGATAGGACATGTACATGAAATACAGACGTCTTAATGAGGCCTTACAGGGGTTGTCCACTACTAGGACAACCCCTTCACATTATCTTGTTTTCCCGTAAAAAAAAAAAGCTTATACTTCACTGTCGATGCTGTTCCAGCGGTGCCCTGTAATCTAGGAAAAAGACTGATGGCACGTCCTACCTTTCTAATGTGAACAGGTGCAAACTGAACATGAAACATAGTAACAAAAAGGAGACAGTTGTACACTGCAGTGCTAAGATATGTGGAACAATGAATATGGGGATATAGACATGCATTGCTGCTATAAAAAAACATGTACAAATTGAGATACTTAGCACACAAAAATGGCCACTTTTATATGAGCCCAACAGCCAGCGACAAGGCGACCTCTTTTTGTTGGGTCCCTATGAAACTAATGCCTCTCTTTGGGTTAACATGAACTACAATTTAAAGGCAAATGAAAATTAAAATCTCCTGAGGCTGAAGAGCAGGAGTGCTGAATCAGAAGGCATAACCCTGTAATCTAAGAAAAAGACTGATGCCACATGTTATCTTTCTAATGTGAACTTTGCCGCCACATGCTCTCCCGAGGCTTATGTGAGGTTGTGACATCATGCAAGCCTTGTTGTGCCCAATCAGCCCTGGCTTCTTTGTCCCCGCCTTCGAACTTATATGTAATCAACAGGCTGTTGATTACTCATGCATCCAAAGGGTGGAAAAGTGAAGCTGGCGGTGATTGGGAACAGGGCTCGCATGACGTCAAAACCTCACATGAGATTCCGGAACATGAGCGCTGGCACCGCTGGAGTATCACCTTTATTATTTTAACCTGGGAAAACCAGAGGAAAGAGAAGGGGTTGTCTAAATAGTGGACAACCCCTTTAATATTAGTAAAAATTCCTATTAAATCACTACTGCATCTCTGAATTACATTCATCCCAGTAGGACATGACACTGGCACATTCTTCTAAGCACATATTTTAGTACATTTGGCTTCTTTTGTCCTACGAAAAGGGGAAACCACTGAGACGAACGTACAATAAGTCTCCTTTCAGAGAAACACCACATGTCTGCTCCTGTAAACATAATCCGAGATGCAGCTGATTATGGGAAATATTGAAAAAAAAAGGTAAAAGTAACACAATATATAAATGAGACATAAGCTAACAGAGCGGGCTCTGTGCGGGCAGACGGAATATATTTGCTTTCAAAGAATCCTAAAGATGTTTTGGTGTTGAATGGGGTTCGCTGTAGCCCAGATGTTATCAATTATCTGCAATATTCTTGCACAGTTAAGCATGAGAACGTGTAATGGTCTTGGCCAATTAGCTGCTTTTTAAATGTATCAATGAAATGACCCACAATGTAATGTCAAAGCTTTCTCTATTTCATCCACATTCCAATTAGATAGCATGTATGGCATTCAGTCCGCAATAATAAAATATTCTAAGAATACCGCCTTCAGAAAAATCATCCAACATTGTGGCTAAATATATAAAATTGAATTGTAGCATAAGTTATGTGGAATGTAATTATTATATAAACAACCTCATGCTTATGTCTTAAGACTATAAAGACAATGAAATAGTTATAATATTAAAAGTTAGAACGTTTTATAGCTAAAAACAATTTATTTGAAACTGTCGTAACTTTTTAGAAATATTTTTGCCACAGTGCCATCTAGTGGATTTATATATGAATCGCATGCAGCACTTTTCTGTTTTACTGTTTTGATACATTTTTACCTTATATAAACCGTATTAAAGGGCTTATCGAGGACTGAAGTATTAAAGATCTATCCTATGGATAGTTCATCAATATGAGATCGGTGGGTGTCTGATACCCGGCTTCCCCACAATGTGCCTAAAACTACACACACCAGTCGCTGGATATAAGTGAACATCAGGGTAGGACACAGTAGCCCTGCACCATGATGAATGACCACTGCTAGGTATTGCGCTTTAGATAAAGCACAAAAGCACAGTACTTGGCAGTGGACACTAAGTAATTTATGGAGCAGTTGTGTTATGTCCTGTAGATTGCTTAGTTTCAGCCACTGCTGGTGCAGTTTTAGAGTGATTGATATTGGTGAAGAGGGGGGTGACCTCCAGTCCTTGAGTCCACCCACCTCTGCTCCAGGAAAGCTATGTGTCTGTCACCTGCCCCGGACGGGGTGTGTAGAGTCACCTCCATCACCTCGCTGCTGGTTCCCAACTGAGATGTAGCAGGGCCACGCATGACACACAGAGTCTTTCTTATAAAACAAGGAACGGCTTTATTCTTGGTATAGGTTCATCAGGACAGACATGGCCTTTAACATTCTGTTGCCAATGTTCCCTGGGGGTACTCTCGCTTCCAACCCTTTGCTTTGGGTATTAGCTCTCCAGCAGACAAAACCACTCTGTAATTCTTCCCCGTAACTAAGCATGTCCCAAACACAACCCCGAACGGCTCTCTAGCTCCTGACCAGTACAAGGATCCGCCGGCGGCACTCTACCCAGCGTCCTACCAATCCTGAGACACTCTCTAGCCCGATCCTTGAGGCAAGCCTTAGGCTCTGAACACAAAGGAGGTTTCCTACCGGTTCCTGGACAGGCCCAAGCTACAAGACCCCATCCATACTCCTGGAACCACTCTGCAGAACGTCACTCACTCTCTGGCCTGTCTGCCTAACCAATCCTCTGCTCCTCCCTCTGTCTCTAAGTCTACTAGGTTACCACCTGTATCACACTCTAGGTGTGCCAGATCCTGTCTACTGCTGTACTAACAAACCATCTATCTACCACTTACACCCCCTCCTGCACTCTTGGTCTCTACGTTACACTAAATCTTAACCTAAATATTCTGTATTATTAATACCTGTTACTCCTATATATGCTTTACATGACTCCCCAAACTATGCCTCCCGCCTGACACAGCTCATTGGGCCAACACATATTATACATATTATCTCATACATTACACATTACTCTAAAACGCATACTGTACTAGCAATAAACTCGATATTCAATAAAACACTATAACCTATCGGCCGCTAGATGGCGCCGAATGCTGCGCTGCTCCGGCTCTGCTACATCACCAGCAGGCCCACTAATGTAGATTTAATGTGACGCCCTGGGCAAGCCAGGGGTCACAGGTCACAACACCAAATGCACCCCACATTCCCGGCAGGTACACCAAGGCTAACCTAAAATCCTTGTTGCCTTCCTCCAGAGGCTGATGTCCACACCAGGGGGTGGGCCAGGCGATTGGCTCCGCCCACCGAGGAGTTCACAGCCCTGGAGGCAGGAAAACCAGGCAGTTGAAGTCAGACTGGGGTCTGAGAAGGAAGTGGTAGAGGAGCTTGAGAGTAGTGACAGAAAGGGAACAGTTAAGAAAGCCTGAAGTTGGTCCAGGTGTGTGCCCCGGACTGAGACAGCAAGGTCAGCAGACGGCGGTGATAGTCTGCAGGGGGACTGCTTGGAGGTTGCCGGAAGGACCGCGGACGGGTGGTGACCCGGCGGTACCGGAGCGGTATACGAAGAACAGTCAGCACCAGGGCAGGGGCCTTTCGGATCCCGGCAAGGCTAGGAGTCGCCATAGTTTGCCAAATCCGTCAGTGAAGGGGACCTCTGTCTCCTAACAACCAAGTCCCGATTGAAGGCAACAGTCCGACCGTTAAGGGGAGACACCGCCACCGCCAAGGCACCAGTTTCCCAGGGCCAGCGCCTGCGGGCAAGAGAGGGGCTCCTCCGGCTCATGTCCAGGTCGGGGAGCGGGTAACCGGTGGGAATCCATCGCTACCAAAAAGACTTTACATAGGTGCAGGGAAGAGACCGTCACCGCTAACTGCAGGGAACATCAGCACCGTAACCGTCCGAGGGACCCGTCCAACCAGCCGTTTGTTTACCGAGAACTGTGTCGTGTTTACTGGCTGAGTGAGTACCTCCGTGCCGTGCGGCACAGCGCTGCCCCTGCGCCCCTGCACCTCCACAGGCCCCATACCCGCCTGTCCATCATACCAACCCCATCACTGGGCCCCGGGACCACCAAACCCCCTACCCACGGAGGGGCAAACCAACAACTGGCTGCTCCATACCATCACTCCCGGGCCCCTCAGACAGAGCAGCGGTGGTGTCCACTTAATCACCACAACCGTGGGTGGCGTCACGGACAATAAACTATCCCAACAACCAATCCCCTTTCACTCACGGGCGAGGAGCGCCGCTCGAGTCCCCGGGATCCGGCCCATCGCTCGAGCCACCGAGTAGCAGCAGGCCGCAGCAGCCGCGGCAGCCGGACCCAAGCACATTTATATCACAACAGTGTACAATATTAATTTAAAATGCTTAAAAAGCGTTCAAATCCAAAATGTGGCGCTGATCTCCAAATATATTATAACAGAAGAAGTTTTATTTGGCTATTGAAAGATATTACTTGTACAATAGGGGAAAGTTTCTTAGAAGGAGTGGGAGTGAATCGACCCCCTGTTTCATTGGTCACCCACCCATTTCATATTTATAACCTATCCTAAGGATAGGTCATCAATAGATCTGTGTTGGACAACCCCTTTAAATTGAATTTTAATTTATGGTAAAACAAAAGCTATGTTCACTCTTCTGTTTGGACATTCAATTCCTTTGTTCCATTTTCAGGAACAGCCAAACAGAAGTAATTTAAAATAATGCATCTGTTACATGAATTATACAAATAGAAGCAAATTGATTATTTTAGGGTTCGTCTGAGTTCCCTTATTTGGCAGTTTTTCGAATGAAGGAGAAAGCACAACATGTAAAACTCTTTCCATCCTAAAAACTGACCCTGCAGACAGACCCAGTATTAATTACTGTGGCCCCTCTGCTTCTGATTGCATAATTAATGGATCTGTTTTAGACATTAAAAGGAATTTGTCACAAGATATTCTTTATAAAAAGTAAATCCATCACTTTTAAGTGGTCTTTACTAGGAAACGAGCAACCTGTTCATAAGTGCCCAGTTCCCCAACATATCTAAGAAAATACATTTTATAAGCCCAAACTATATATATTCTGACATTTTATGCTTTATAATTTTATTAGTAGTTCTGGCTGTCTAGTACATTATATTATATTACTGATTAGGAAACTGCATGAATATATAGCAATATATACTACTATTAACAGGAAAATTTATAGAATATTTATAGCCAGATCATAGGACAAAATATACTGTTTTCTCAGCTGGGAATTAGGGCATATGTAATTAGTATTACAAATTATATAAATAGTTAAATCAGAACCTGTCACTGTACAAAGCTATTACATTAAAGACATCAGTAAAATACTCCAGTAATAATAAAAGTGTGTACAATTACATCCACAGGTCCTCATAAGGGTCATGTTGTGCAGTCTATAAGTTCTTTTTGACATATGAGCTACAGGGGTTGCAAAATTGTGAACACCCTCTTTTTGACATATGAGCTACAGGGGTTGGAAAATTGTGAACACCCTCTTGTAATTGGGGATGTTGTGGTGTTCAAAATTAGCAAGTCACATTTAATTGCATGTTAAATAGTAGTCAGTACATACCAGCCAGTTTTTACAGTGAATTTAATTTACCCCATATAACGTTTAACTATTCAAGTAGGATTTTCTTGACATTTTCTTAGTTAAAATTTACAGCAAAAATCATGGTCCATAAACAGCTTACAACACAGCAAAGGGATCTCATTGTTGAAACGTACCAGTCGTGAGAAGGGTGCAAAAAAATGTTCTCAAAACAATAGATATACCATAGAACACTGTGAAGACGGTCATCAAGAAGTGGCTTAAATTTGACACAACAGTGACATTACTTAGAACTGGACATCTCTCAAAAATCAATAAAATGACAACAGGAAAATCCGTTCAGGAGGCTGTCAAGAGGCCTACAGTAATGTGGCTCCCCTGGGGCTTCAGGCACCACAGGGTATTATACCTCCTTTAAGGGGTAATATCCATCCCGGGTTAGGAGGGGGTTAACTGCCGGTGCCTTCACAAAACACACATATACAACAGTAAGGTGCTTTCTCACAGGGGATGGACTAGGTCAGACAGGGTTGTTAGCCATCATGAAGCATGGGACTTTCCTAGTCGCTAGGACAACCACTGAGGTAAGAAGTAGGCGCAACCATCACACTAGAGCAGACTTTCCCAGGCACAGCTTGGGATAACATCTCGCACAGACAACAGGAGTTGAGTGTTTCTCTTTCTTCGTGGGACCCGTGGCTTGGAGCTGGAGGCTCAGCCTGGGTTCTGGATAGCAACCGAGGGACACTTCACTAGAAAGACTTCCACGGGCACCGGCGGTGACCGCCAACTATCCAGGGTCGGCTGGAGCCCATCATGGCAGAGACCGGTACTCTGGAGCAGCGCCTGAAATACCTGTGAGTAAAAGACCTGGAACCGCAGCCCCTGCCTCTGCCGCTCATTTGCCGTTGCCGACGCCCAGCGCTGCGGCGCCAACGGGGACTACCACCCCCCCATCCATCTTCCATCATCCTCCCTGGGGTAACCACTCTGCCTGTGGGGAGCGACACCATTCCGGTTGCGACCTTCATCATCAGCCCCGGAGAGCAGCACCCGCAGTGGCAGCCCATCCCTGGCCGCATACCACAGGTGGCGTCACGATCTAAAAAGACTTTCCTCACCATCACTACCACCCCATCCTCCATCCTTCCTACCGTCCACCATCTTCCCTCCCTTCTGAGGATGGCCAGGGCCAGGCTAACCCATGACGACGCAGAGGATCTGACCCCCGGACCGACGATGAGTCCAGTGAAAAACTCCTCGACCCCAGGGTGTTACAGTAACATTAAAGGACTAGCAGAAATTTATGGAAAGTACTTGTTGTGTACTGCATGTGCCAAAAATTTCCCGTATTCTTTATTTGTCTGACCTGTGAGGTAAGTTGGCAAGAAAGAAGTCTTTTCTTATAACATCCATTACCAAAAGAACACGATACCCACAGTGACGCATGTTGAAGGCAGCATTATTCTTTTGGGTTATTCAGCAACAGGAACTGGGGCATTAGTAAAGGTGGAAGGTATCATGAAAAGTTCCAAACATCCGTCAATTTTGCAACAAAGCCTTTAAGTCTCTGTAAAATTCTGAAGCTGAAGAGCAATTTCACTTTTCAGCATGACAACGACCCTAAGTACAGTATATCTCCAAATCAACAAAAAAATGGCTTTGCCAGAAAAAGATTGAAGTTTTGAAATGATTCAGTCAGAGCCCATAGAATCCAATATAAATGTGTGGGTTGAGCAAAATTTTTTTATTTAACTTGTGCAGATCAAGGGTAATAAGAGTGTGGAAAATGTTCTTAAAGGATTCTTCTTGGTATGATTTTTTACACGACAAAGGATAGCTCAATTTCTTAGCAATGATCCTGACTAGTAATGAGTGAGCACTACCATGCTCAGGTGCTCGGTACCCGAAACAAGCAGGTCGGACAATTAGACGGGCTCGCCTGGAATTCCGAGCATAATGGAATTCAATGAAAAACTCAGGCATTAATCTGGAAGATCTTCCGAAAAAATTCTGGAGTTTTACCTTGACTTACATTATACTAGGTACTCTGCTGTTCCTGAGTATTAGGGCTACATGACAGTTGTCCCAGGGTACTAGTGCTATACTACAGCTGTCCCTGGGTAGTAGGATGATATGAGAGCTCTCCCATGATATAAGGACTACATGAGAGCTATTCTTGTTTCGAAGGGTTATATGAGAGCTGTCCCTGGGTAGTAGGCTATGTGACAGCTGTCCTTGAGTAGTAGGGCTATATGACAGCTGTCCTTGAGTAGTAGGGCTATACGACAGCTGTCCTGGGTAGTGGGGTTATACGACAGCTGTCCCTGGGTTCTAAGGCTAGGATAGTAGGGCTATCCAAAAGCTGTACCTGGGTAGTAGAGCTATATGACAGCTGTTCTTGACTAGTAGGACTATAAGAGAGCTGTCCTTGGCTAGTATGGCTATATGACAGATGTTCTTGGGTAGTAGGACTAAAAGAGACCTGTCCTTGGGCAGTAAGGCTATAAGAGAGCTGTTCTTGTGTAGTAGGGCTATATGACAGCTGTCCCTGTATAGTAGGGCTAGGGTAGTAGAGCTATCCAACAGCTGTCCCTGGTTAGTAGGGATATAAGACAGATATCCTTGAGCATTAGGGCTATATGACAGCTGTCCTTGGGTCACAAGACTATAAGAGATCTGTCCCTGGGTAGTAGGGCTATAAGAAAACTGTCCTTTGGTACAACAGCTGTCACTGAATACTAGGCCTAGGGTAGTAGGGCTATCCAAGAGTTGTCCCTAGGCAGTAGGGCTAAAGGGCACTGTCCTTGGGTTGTAAGGGCACTTTCCCTGGGTACATTTTTAAGGCTGGAGTTACACGGTGGCTTTGGCCGAGAACATGTCATGTGGGCCAAAGATTGCTCAGTGCTGCTGCTACATCATAGCATAATGTAGGGGATTGAGGTCACATTGTGACCCCTAGCATATAGCAACAAGCAAGCCACACACAATCCAACTGGTTCTGACATTTTGAAACTTACTTGGTATGACCACAGATTCCTAGGATTCCCAAAGTAACCTCAATTAAAGTGTATAATGTAGCAATGTAGATGTGGCAGAGAACGAACTGTGCAACTAATCTAACCCCAACCTTATAGATCTGGTATTGGTAACACTGAGTGACAGCTAATAGTTTGACAGAGTGCGCCTGTGCAAGCCTGTGAGGCTACTGTACAGGTGCAAAATCTTGGTTTGCTATGTAGATGATGCAGCTTGAGTCAGCCATATCAAAGAAAGCAGGAGTACGCAATTAGGAGCAGTTAAAGGGAACCTGTCAGGGGCAATATGCACCCAGAACCATGAGCAGTTCTGGGTGCATATTGCTAATCCCTAAATGATATGCAGAAGCGGTTTTGCAGCAACCGCGCAGTACCTTTATACTGGGAAGATAGGTTAGCTCCAGGTCATCCATTTAAGGAAATGGTGATGGGTGCACGTGGTCAGAGTAGGAGAAAGTCCAAATCCAATCCAACAAGAGAGAAAGAGCTACGGCACAATCCATCCAGTATTCCAAAGTGCTTTATTTACTTCATTTGGTGCAGGTAAAAGTAGTGGGGAAAGAGCCGGGTGCAGGCCCCCAGTGGACGACTGCCGTTTTGCACCACCTTGTGCTTCAATGGGTCCAATTGTCCCCGTTGAAGCACAAGGATGTGCAAAGCGGCCGTCGTCCACTGGGGGCCTGTACCTGGCTCTTTCCCTGCTATTTTTACCTGCACCGAATGAAGTAAATAAAGCACTTTGGAATACTGGATGGATTGTGCCATGGCTCTTTCTCTCTTGTTGGATTGGATATTGCTAATCCCTGCCTATCTATCCCAGCATCTAGTAGCCTGTGGGTGTGCTAACATTCTAATGAATCTGCAGTGTCAGAGGCATGGTCGTTCTCACCTATGCTGCCACCGCTGGTTTTCGGCTACGTGCGCATGATCAGAATGTCCCAGCACTTCCAGTCATGCGCACTACACCAGTTTGAAGCTGGCACGCGTACACCCGGCTTCATAGTACGCATGACTGTAAATCCGGGACTTCTGATCATGCGCACTAAGCCGAAATCCAGCACCGGGTGTGGTGGCAGCAAAGAGATCGGCCATGCCTCTGGCGCTGCACATTCATTAGCATGTTAGCATGCCCACAGGGACGTACTGACATGCTAAGGGGGCCGACTAGCCAAGGGAAATAACGCCCTTGTTACTAGTCGCTGGCTCATTAGCATATTATAAAGTTTTTCTAAAGATCTCTTTATCTATGCTACTTGATGCTGGAACGGTTAGGCAGGGATTAGCAATATGCACCCAGAACTGCTCTTTGTTCTGGGTGCATATTGCACCTGACAGGTTCACTTTAAGGCTGGGGCCACACGGGGATTACTGCGATCCCCTCACATGACACTTGGCTCACACTGGCAGTACATCAGAGCTGAGTGTCATGCGAGTGTCCCTGCAACTGAGGTCCGATTGTGCGAGCGGGTGGGCCGGCATTGAGGAGGAGCGGGCCGGCGCTGCGGAGGGGAAGGAGGGATTTCTCTCCCTCTCTCCTCCGTTGCCGGCTATTGCCATTCTCGCCCTGCACTCACGGTACACCGGTGTACTGCGAGTGCAGTGCGATTTTTCTCTCTCCCCATACACTTGAATGGGTGCGAGAGAAACAATGATCGCATTACAATCGTAGCATGCTGCGATTGTTTTCTCGGTCCGATTAGGGCTGAGAAAATAATCGCTCATGTGTGCTGACACACAGGCTAATATTAGTCCGAGTGGAATGTGATTTTTTTATCGCACTCCACTCGCACCGATTTTCATACCGTGTGGCTTAGGGCGGCTTTGCACGTTGCGACATTGCACGTGCGATGTCGATGGGGTCAAATCGAAAGTGATGCATATCCGGCGTCGCAGTTGATATCGCAACGTGTAAAACCTTTTCGATACTATGAACGAGCGCAAAAGCGTTGTTATCGTATCATCGCTGCAGCCTCCGACATTTCCATAATGCCGGTGCAGCGACAGGTGCAATGTTGTTCCTTGCTCCTGCGGCAGCACACATCGATGTGTGTGAAGCCGCAGGAGCGAGGAACTTCACCTTACCTGCCGCCGGCTGCAATGAGAAGGACGGAGGTGGGCGGGATGTTTACATCCTGCTCATCTCCGCCCCTCCACTTCAATTGGCCGCCTGCCGTGTGACGTCGCTGTGACGCCGCACGACCCGCCCCCTTAGGAAGGAGGCGGGTCGCCGGCCAGAGGGACGTCGCACGGCAGGTAAGTGCGTGTGAAACTGCCGTAGCGATAATAATCGCTACGGCAGCTTTCACTAGATAAAGCCCGCCTTAGTCCTAAATGTGGTGGCATTGTTCATAGGCTGATAAAACTGGTGACAGGTTCCCTTTTAAAAGTGTCCTAAAATTAAACAAACTGATAAGTGTTGAAAATTAGACATGTCCAAATAAATTTGCCAGATTTTTCATCTAGAATGAGCCACTATGATATATTTGGTGCATTACTCAGGAATTAGTAAATCTACCCCAAAGTCTTCCTTATTTTTCTTCTCCTTTTGACCTTTGCATCAATGGAATAAATAATATATCATCCCATTCAAGGCCAATGAAAAACGGGTGTCTTCAGCAGACAGCTGTGTGAGGAGTAGATAAATACAGATTATTGGCACAGTCCAGGGGTTACATCTGTACAGTACGTCTATGTGTTTGCGTATGTTGCCCAATGTTCACCACTATAGTTATGAAGGCCACAGTGAGGGGTAACAAGTATTCAAGGTGACCCAAGATATTCAGTGTTTGTATTAGAATTATTCAAGGTCATAAAACACTGATGACCGATAGGGTAAGATAAAGGAAAGAAGATGGGAGAAGCTATATAGTTACTCGGAGGTGGTTGTGCTTCCCTTCCAAATAAATGACATAAGCAGCTGTTGGATATTTAGCACTTGCTCTATAGAGATTTTTGTCTCCAAATTGTTATTATATTAACAGCATCGCATTATCCAAGGAATTTTATTTGCTATAATTATTTACAGGTCCAGACGTTTCCTAAAGGATTCCAATGATCGTCTGTGAGATGATGGCCCTTTAATTTGAGCGTTTTGAACTTTTATACTCTCGAAAGCATACAGCAGCTCCATACCTAAAATAACCTCTCAAGTATAAAGGAAAGTGGCTCTCACTTTCTTCCTAGAAGTTTAAAGATAGTTTCTTATAAAGTCAACCCTTTAATTCATTAGGTCCCGTGGATGAAGGACCCCATTCAATTTCACAATCTTTTAGCCAAAGCAAAGATCTGATAACAATAAGTAGCTATTACTTTGGTGGACCCGTCTCGTTACAGTATAGAATGGATGGCAATTGGACCTATAATACTATATATATTTATATATATAATATTTCACTGCATCTTTCTCTAAAAATTAAGATACATGTGTATGTCTTTTAGACGTTGTACCCTTTGAGTTTTACAAGCAGAAGACACTTCAGGATAACCAGAAAATAGCAAAAAGGTTCCAGCTCCTGGCTCAATTAAAAACGTTTTATTTGAAGACATTAAAAATCATATCCATATAAATGATGTGGAAAAAATATATAATAGCACAAAAGTGGAAAAGTCAGCCCAGATTCATGATAATGGAACACCGTGGCTGGTAACCATGAGTGGCAATAAGCTATGCGTTTCAGACGCTCCTGCATCCTTTGTCTAGTGACAATAAGCTACGCATTACAGTCGCTCCTGTATCCTTGTTTTGTGACAATAAGCTACGCATTTCAGACACTCCTGCATCCTTTGTCCCGTGGCAATAAGTTATGCGTTTCAGATGCTCCTGTATCCTTAGTCCACTGGCAATAGGCTACGCGTTTCATACACCCATGCATCCTTTGTCTAGTGACAATAATCAACGCGTTTCAGACGCTCCTGCATCCTTTGT